>NC_052238.1:2540688-2641527 GCF_013401445.1 Tripterygium wilfordii | reverse complement strand
CTAGCTAATTAACAATATTTTTTCCTTAATTATATATGGATGGAAGGTACGACGTCGCGTTGGGCACCAACACTTTTGGACCTTTCAATGTCATAAACTTCGCTACAAGATGTGTCAAAGTCAATATGCTTCTTCATGTATCGACGGGTAATTGATTAGTTTCAGGGATTAGGCGTCCTTCATGTTGATTAATTAATTAATTTGTTTTAATGAAAGTTTGGCTGTTAATTAATTAATTAATTCATACAGCTTATGTATGTGGCGAAAGAGAGGGACTTTTATCAGAGAAATCATTTTATATGGGTGAAACTCTCAAAGGAACAACAAAGTTGAACGTTTATGCCGAGAAGAAAATTGTAGAGGAAAATTTGAAACAACTCAATGCACAGAATGCTACAGAGAAAACAATTACGTCCACCCTAAAAGATCTCGGCATGAAAAGGTTTTTTTTTTTCTTTTTTTTTTCTCAAGCTAGATAGTTGCGAACTTTAAATATATATTTAGTCTTAATTAATATATGTGAAATAAATTTACCTAATTAATTATTATTTAGGGCAAAGATTCATGGATGGCCAAACACCTATTCTTTCACTAAAGCAATGGGAGAGATGGTTCTTGGTGAGTGTAGAGAGAATATGTCTTTGATCATCATACGCCCACCAGGTATATCAAGTACTTACAAAGAACCTTTCCCTGGCTGGATTGAAGGTTTAAGGTAATCCTTTTTGATTAGATATATAATATAATCCACCAATATTTACCTTAATTTTGATAATGTTTCTAACAATTGCATATACATATATGTTGTTGTTTGTTACAGAACCATGGACACCGTAGTTATAAATTACGGCAAGGGAAAAACTAAAATGTTTTCTGGTGGCTCAAATACAGTCCTTGATATGGTAGTGATTAATTATTCGGCATGTTCATGCTTAGTTAGTTAATTAAACTCTTTTTTTTTTTTTTTGTTGTTGAATAAAATGATACAGATTCCAGCAGATATGGTCGTAAACACAATACTCATAGCAATGGTGGCTCATGCAAATCAAACACAATCCATACAAATTGTGTATCATGTAGGTTCTTCCTTGAGAAATCCTCTTACATTATCCAACATTCTCAAATTCACCAAATGTTGCCCACACAAATCCTTTGATTAACAAAAATGGGAAGCCGATTAAAGTCAGTAAGGGCAAGTTATTGAACAGCATGGCTAAGTTCCGCATATACATGACAGCTCGTTATGCACTACCCTTAAAGGTTAGTGTTATTTTTCTTTTCTTTTGTCTCTATTTTGAAAATTATTTCATATATATATTATATAGGGTTTAGGGTTATATATATATAGGGGTTTATATATAACTAACACAAGTTGTGTGTTCAATTTCTTGTTTGAAGGGGCTTCATTTGGTGAATGTGTTATCTGGACAGCGGTATAGTGATACTTACAGAACAGCGAACAGGAAATTCTCGCTGTTGTTGCGTTTGGTGGAAATTTATAGGCCTTATGTACTCTTTAAGGGCATGTACGTATGTAGCTAATTAATTAATTAGTTAATTTAATCACCTGAAGAAAACCTAGTTTGTTATCTGTCCGGACTTAGGACTATGTTGCCCGAGTTAGAGAGTTCGAACCAACCAATTAGGACATTTCTTTATGAAATCTTGATTCTGTGGGTAAGTCCTATTTCCGAACCCCTATCCACATGAGTTTTGACCCAATCTTACCTACCTCCAAGATAGCGTAGGTTGTTCTGACGCACGAGGTTTACACCTACTCAGTTATCCGAATGACATGTTGAGTTTTTCAAAAAAAAAAAATACACTTTAATTTGGTGTTTAAATTTTGACATTATAACTATATTTAAACTGGTGTCTGATGCAGCTTTGACGACACAAACACTGAGAAATTGAGAATGGGAGCAAGACAAGGCAGTAGGGAGGTGGATCCGTATAACTGTGATCCTACTAGCTTCAACTGGGAAGACTACATGATTCAAATTCACATTCCTGGCCTTTTGAAATATGTTGTCAAGTGATACATACATACATACATATATATGTGTGTATGTGTGAATTAATTCCCCAATAAAAGAAGCGAGCCTTATATGATATATACCTGCAGTGCAAGAAGATTGGTACTATATGGATATCTAACTGTAATTTGTCACCACACTGTTTTAATTTGTTTGATCAAATAAAGTTATTGAATGATTTTTGTTCATTAATATAGAAAAGCCCACGATGGCACAACCCAGAGCCAGCCTCCCCACCATCTCAGCCCATTGGGCCGTGGCAGTTCCCAGCCCACCTTCCTGGAAAAGGCTGGACAATGAGTTGAAGACTTGGGCGAGCTTATAAACTAGACACCAAGCCTCTCAACAATCGATGTGGAATTTTTATCCCTTTAACACCTTTTAACACTCCCCCGCACTCGTGGACTGGGTACCAAAGCTCACGACCCAACGAGTGGAAATTTTTTTTATCGGGGACGAGCACACCTGCTTCGATACCATATAGAAAATCCCACGATGGCACAACCCAGAGCCAGCCTCCCCACCATCTCAGCCCATTGGGCCGTGGCAATTCCCAGCCCACCTTCCTGGAAAAGGCTGGACAATGAGTTGAAGACTTGGGCAAGCTTACAAACTAGACACCAAGCCCCTCAACAATCGATGTGGGATTTTTATCCCTTTAACACCTTTTAACAATTAAACAAACATACAACTTCCCACAATAATGAAACAACAAGAACAGAGGGATACATATCTTAAATCTGAAAAGCCATCGGTTTCCGACAGCTTACTGATGCGCGCTAGCTCTAGCATAGTGTCACGAGGTCCTCGCAGCATGTTTCTGAAGATAGTATATAGAAACCATCTCCGAGGAGTCAACTTATCTTGGTTTGCCAGCTATTATCACTAGAAGTCGCAGGAAAATATATATTCAGCTTCCTAAAAGAAAGAATGTGGAACAAAATAAAAGGCTGGAAGGAGAAAGTTCTTTCGCAAATCGCAAGCAGCTAGGCGGGTACTTATCAAATCAATCCTCCAAGCTATCCCGACTTATGCCATGAGTATCTTTCGTATGCCAGTGGGGCTTTGTGATGATTTTAACAGGTTGGCTCGAGGGTTCTGGTGGGCTTCGTCTAGCCAAAGTGCCACACCTAGTTGTTGGGTTAGCTGGAAAAATATTTGCAAACCTCGAACTTCTAGAGGAATGGGCTTTCGAGATTTCGGTGCTTTTAATGAAGCTCTCCTCGCAAAACAGGGGTGGCGGCTTATTAAAGTTAAGAGATTATATCAAAGACCCAAGGCCCATCTTTGACTAATATATTATATATTGTAAGTAGTCGGATTTGAACTTGGATTTTCCTTAGGGTAGTCCAAAACCTTTATCATTCTACTACCCTTCACAACCTTTGTTCATATAACACGTAAAATTTCTTTTAAATATACTAAGAACATCAACAACCTTCGTCGGCGAATTGGCAATGGTGAGGATACCAGAGTTTGGGGGGACCCTTGGACTTTGGATGAATCTGGCATACTCCGTGAATCCGGTTCCTGCGGTTTCAAGTCCAAAAGTTTCTAGTTTAATAGACCATCAAGTGGGGTGGTGGAATACCTCCTTTCTAACTGAAATCTTTCCTTCTGAGATTGTCAACTGTATTACTTCAGTTCCCCTGCATGATACGAATGCCCGAGATTCTTATTTCGGGACCTTCAATTCCAATGGAACTTTCTCTGTTCGTTCAGCATACCACCTGGCTTGTGGATCCACAGTACCACCCCAAGATACCTCCTCTTTTGTGGATAAAACTATGGAAGATTAAATGCCCAAACAAAATAAAGATATTTGGATGGCGCTTTCTTCTCAATGGGCTTCCCACACGAGAGAGACTCATCCAGAGAGGCATGGACATAGAACCCCATTGTCTTTTATGTGGCTCCAACCAAGAATCTCTTTTACATATCTTCTTCCACTGCCCTTGGAGCCAAGATATCTGGAGGAACACCCATTGGACACATCAGCAAAGGTTTTTATTTCCAATTACAAGCCCGACAATATATGATAATCTTCCCAATTTTATCAAGCTCTTGAATTTGGAAGATCTGGGGACCTTCATGGTGACGGCACGCCATATATCGAAACAATATCCTTCATGGAAATAACCCTTTATCTCAGCAAGATGTTGTCCTCATGACACAACACCTGAAATCCTCCTTCATTGCAGCTTTTGAAGAACCAATACCAACAAACAGGCCGGCTCCCTCTACTTGGTCTATGCCTGCTGACGGCTGGGTTAAAGTGAATGTTGATGCCTCCTGGATTGATGATCGTTCAATGGCTGGGGTTGGAGCAATCATCCGGAACAGTTATGGAGAAATCATTGCCTCTGCTTTCAAGCCTAGTTAAATAATGCAAGAGATCAAGATTCAAGTATAGGAATGGTTGCTGGACAAATCTCAGCAGTGTAGTTCTTGTGGCTGCACTGAGAGAATACTGTATTTATACTTGGGTACAATACAAACCCTATTTGATAACCTATCACATGACAACACGTGTATAAGTATTGGTAAGTCTAATACAAGAGACAATTAGTATTCTATTCTCTAACACTCCCCTTCAAACTTGTAAGTGGTAGAGGGCTAACAACCACTCCAAGTTTGTCTCTAAGAATATGAAACCGGGAATGGGACAATTGCTTGGTCAAGCAGTCGGCCACCTGATCATGAGAAGGGACATACCGAACATCCAATTGTTTTGCCAGAACCTTATCACGAACAAAATGAATATCAACTTCAATGTGTTTTGTTCTGGCATGGTAAACAGGATTTGCAGCTAAAGCACTTGCACTGAGGTTATCATACCAGGTGATGGGTATGACAGAGCACCGGAAGGAAAATTCTTGCAGCAAAGCCTCAATCCACGAAAGTTCACATGCAACATGAGCCAAGGCTCTGTACTCTGATTCTGCACTAGATCTGGAAACAACATGCTGCTTTTTGGATGACCAAGAAACTAAAGTATCACCAAAATACACACAGTGCTCTGCTGTTGATCTCCTATCATCCACACAACAAGCCCAATCTGCATCAGAGAACCCTTGTAAAATCAACCTTGTGCTAGGCTTAACATGCAGTCCCATATTTCTTGTACCCTGGAGATAGCGAAGAACTCGCTTTGCACTCTGCCAATGAATATTAGTTGGCGCATGAAGGAACTGACTCAGTTTATTGACAATGAAAGCAATGTCGGGCCTAGTATTGGTAAGATATTGAAGACCTCCAACCAAAGACCGATAAGGAGTTGGATCCTTCAAGAGTTCTCCATCACGGATGGACATGGATGTGCCCACCGTAGCTGGTGTAGGACAAGGCTTGGTGTACTGCATCTGATTTTTTCGAAGCAACTCCTCAATGTACCTCGTCTGAGTGAGATACATGCCAGTCATGTCTCGTCGCACTTCAATACCCAAGAAGTGATGCAAATTTCCCATGTCTTTGAGGGAGAAAAGTTTGTGAAGTTTTTCCACAAACATTTGTAGAGAATTTGGCTGACTGCCTGTCACAATTATGTCATCGACATAGATAAGAACCAAGATAATTTGTACCTTGTCAGTGTAGAAAAACAATGAAGAATCACACTTTGCATTCTTGAATTTCCAGCTGGTCAAGGTTTTCTTTAATTTGTCATACCATGCTCTAGGAGCCTGTCTAAGTCCATACAGCGCCTTCGTCAACTTGCAAACAAATGTGGGTCGAGATGAATCTTCAAAACCCTCTGGTTGTTGCATATAAACAGTCTCTTGAAGATTACCATTTAGAAATGCATTGTTGATGTCTAACTGCCTCACCACCCAATTCTTTGAGACAGCAAGAGTGAGGATAATTCGAACTGTGGAAGCTTTAATGACTGGGCTAAAAGTCTCTGCAAAATCAATTTCGGGAGTCTGAGTAAACCCCTTAGCCACTAATCTTGCCTTGCACCGTTGAAAGCTGCCGTCAGAATTGTACTTGGCTTTAAACACCCACTTGCTCCCAACCAAGTTATAAGGGGGAGAATAGGGAACTAGAATCCAGGTTTGATTTTTCTTTAGTGTTGTGATCTCCTCCTGCATAGCACTGAACCAAGCTTTTGACTTCAAGGCTTCCTGAAGGGAGTTGGGTTCTTGTGGAATCGTTGGGTTGAGACAACCAATGGCACTGTATGTTTGATATTCTGCAGGGTAACGTTTTGGTTTGCTTACACCAGCTTTAGCTTGAGTCACCATAGGATGGTTAGAAATAGCAACCTGCGGTGACTCTTGCGACTGAGGAATGTCATCAGTTGGACCCGTTTGATGAGAGGATTGGCCAACATCAGGATCAGATTCCCCCAAGATGTGATCGTTATTCTTGTCGCCTTCTGAATCTTGGCGACCATGGATATTGGCACCACATAAGGTACTATCTCTGGACATTGACAAGCATGACTCTTGTACATTTTCCTCAGATGATGGTGCTGGTGGACAGTCAGCTACAGAAGGCACTGCTGCAGATAGAGCTGGAGATGGAGACTTACTTGATAGCGGAGTAGGTGGAATGAGAGGTAATTGGGGTGATGTAATGACAGAAGTGGATTCAGATTTAGCAGTATTGAGAAAACCTGTTTGAAAAGGAAACTCGAGCTCATTAAAGACCACATGACGTGATATATAAATCCTGTCAGTTGAACTAACACATTTGTAGCCTTTATGAGCATCACTATACCCAAGAAAAACACATTTTGTGGTATGAAATTGAAAGTTTTGGGATTGATATGGTCTGAGACATGGAAAACATGCACAACCAAAAGACTTGAGAGATGCATACTCGGGCTGTGTTTTGAACAACATAGTAAGAGGATTATTTCCGTCTAAGGTAGGTGTGGGCATTCGATTGATTAGAAAGACAGAAGTTTGAAATGCTTCAGCCCAATACTTCAAGGGCATATGTGCGTGAGCCAAGAGAGTAAGTCCGGTCTCAACAATATGGCGGTGCTTCCTCTCAGCCCTGCCATTTTGAGCTGAAGTAAAAGGACAAGAGTACCTAACAACAATACCATGTTGCTTGACAAACTGAGAGAAAGCCTGATACTCACCCCCCATATCCGATTGAACACACTTAATTTTCCTGTCTAATTGATTTTCCACAAAGCTTTTGAATTGAATAAATGCGTTCAAGGAATCAGATTTGTTCCTTAAAGGAAAAATCCATGTATATCGACTAAAATCATCCAGAAAATGAATGTAATAACGAAAACCATTTGTGGAGGCCACTGGTGAAGGTCCCCATAGGTCAGAATGTATAAGATCGAGAGGATTTGATGCACGAGAATGAGAAGATTTAAAAGGCAATAAATGAGATTTCCCATACTGGCAAGCATCACAAAAAAAAGGTTTTTCATTAACATGGAATAACTGATTACAACCCTTCAAAATTTGATCAAGTACTTTCGATGAGGGGTGGCCTAATTTCCTATGCCACACTTCTGTTAGGGAATGCAAAAACTTAGTATTAACTGACTTAACTAGATTGGATGACTGGCAAGCTAAGGGTTGCACTGATCCACAAAATCCAGGACTGGGACCTTTTTTGACTGAAGTAGAAGGAGCAAAGAAGACTGGTTTGTGATTTGGGATATCAAGTTGGTAGAGTCCATCTCTAAGCTTCCCTCTGAGTAGAGTTGCTCCCGTAGCTTTGTCCTTCACAGCACACCCACAAGAATCAAATTCAACAAGAATGTCATTAAATGCAGTAAGTTGAGAGACACTAAGCAAATTCTTTTTAATCTCTGGGACATGCAGAATATCTTTCAAAAGTAAAGTATGATAATCAGGAGTACGTAGCGTTGAGCTACCAACATGAGCAATTGACAGTTTCTTACCATTTCCAACAGTGAGCTGCTGATTACCAGTATATTCAGATCTCTGGGCAAGATTACCCACATCATCAGTGACATGAGCACTAGCTCCACTGTCAGCATACCATGCTGGATCATTCACCATTTCTGGACTAGCAACGAAAGCCTGAGCTTGATTTGGAGCACCACGGTGTTGGTCTGGCGGTGTCCCTTGATAACTATCATCATACCTGTAATAGCATTTCACAGCAGTGTGCCCAATTCGGCCACACACTTGACAGAGAGGCCTGGAGTTATTGGTCCTGCCTCCCCTGCCTCTGGGAGCTCGTCCCCCTCTACCTCTGCCTTGGAAATGCCCGTGAGGCTGAGGAAAGTAATGTTGTCCAAAATTTCTATGTTGAGAACCTTGAGAGCCACCTCGGCCTCTACCTGCTCCTGCATTGTTCCCAGAGTTTCTAGCACCAACATAGTTAGCCGAAGGCTGTCCCAAATTGATAGAAGCAATCCCAGCATTGATTTGCTCTAAACGTTTCTCATAACTCAACGGCTTGGACTGTATCTCAATCTAGCTAACAACATCCTTCTCCTGAATCTGACACACAATAGGATTATACTCAAGTGAGTCGAGACCAGTCAAAACTTGTTGAACCAGATCCTCTAGGGGCACCGGTTTACCAGCCAGAGCAAGATTATCAGCTAGCTTCTTGGCCTGCTTCAAATAGTCAGACATTGACAGACCACCCTTTTGCAATTTCTGAAATTCCCTCATGTAATATGTGATATTTGACTTGGTTTTAATACCAAACACATCTCGAACCGATTCCCAGAGCACATCAGAAGTCGCACACTCCATAACCTCAGAGGCAACATCAATCTCCATAGAGTTGTATAACCACCCTAATAGAGCTTGATCCTGAGCCATCCAATCATCATATGCAGGATTCTCGACCATTTCCTTCTCATTGTCCGGAGAAACAATAAACTCTGGTGGACACTTCTTAGCACCAGTCAGGAACCCTTCCATCCGGTTCCCACGAACAACGGGCAGTACAAAATTCTTCCATAGCAAATAATTTTCATGTGTAAGTCTGACAGCACAATAAGACCCAAGGGGATGACTGGATTGCCCAATACTTTTGATACTAGGAGGAAGACCAGTAGACATATCTCTAGTGGAAGATCCGGCCACACTTGAACCCTGAGACTTCTGGTCCGTGGTGGCAGACTTGGGTGTAAGATTACGATCGTCGTTGTGAGGATCGTCTTTGTTGCCAACACTAGCCATTGGCTCCGATACCAGGTTAAATAATGCAAGAGATCAAGATTCAAGTATAGGAATGGTTGCTGGACAAATCTCAGCAGTGTAGTTCTTGCGGCTGCACTGAGAGAATATTGTATTTATACTTGGGTACAATACAAACCCTATTTGATAACCTATCACATGACAACACGTGTATAAGTACTGGTAAGTCTAATACGAGAGACAATTAGTATTCTATTCTCTAACAAGCCTCTCCGGCCAACCGCTTCTAGTCTAGAAGCTGAGGCAAAAGCTTTCCTTTTTGGCCTTCAATTGGCTATTCAGATGGGAATTGATAGGATGATTGTTGAAGGAGACTCAAGTTTGGTGGTTTCGGGCCTACAACTCAACTCTCAGATCTTGGCCCCTCATGGCCTTATTTTCGAGGAGATTAAACGCCTGTCTAGATCTCAGGATTGTTGTTTTAATCATATTCGTAGGTCAGGCAATTTTTAGTTGCCGATAGTCTTGCCAAACTTGACCGTTTATCTAGTTCTTTGGTTTGCTTGCATGGGCATGTCCCTTCTCATGTACTGGCCCTTCACAGGGCAGATTTACCTTTGCCTTTGAGCTGGTAAAATTGGCCTCTTCCTCTCAAAAAATAAAAACTGGGAAGACTACATGATTCAAATTCACATTCCTGGCCTTTTGAAATATGTTGTCAAGTGATACACACATATATGTACATATATGTGTGTGTATGTATGAATTAATTCCACAATAAAAAAGAACTTAATTTGTTCAAAGTGATTTGATTATACGTTTGTACACGTCATTTTTTTTAAAAAAAAATAATTGTTTGTTAATGCCATTTTTATTTTTATTTTTATTTTTTGTAATGAGGAATCCGCCGCCCATGCCACTATTAATGCGATATTTAAAAATCTCAAAAACATTTTTAATTGGGCTACTACTTATCACGGAACGTCGGAACGAATAACAGAGCCCCTGATAGTCGGGCCCCTTGAAAAAGCTCGATAAAGAAGACAATTCCATTAGATTGGCCCGGAATATGATTCATGGGCTAAAAATCAAACAGCCATACTTGGGCCAAAATGGTCCGGCCCAATTTCTATTGTAAGCATTAATGTGTTGCTATACAAAATTATCACACACGAAATTTGGCCGTTACGAAGGAATGGATTGAGGGAACACCGTTGGGACACATGTGGTAATCTTAGGCCCTTGGATCCAACCGCCGACAGCCTACCATCCCATGTTGGGATGTCAGCATTCACTTTAATTCTGGCATTTTACATGCTTGTGACAGGCTTATTTAGGGAATAACATCAACTGTGCTGGACTGCTGAGGTGGTATGCAACCCACTTGCATAGACTTGTAAGCTGCACCTCAACACCCATAATTCTGTGGCCGGAGAGGACGACATTAATGATAGAGGAATATATGAGTATGTGTTTTTTTTTGAACCTTAGAGAGGTAGGTTAAATAATTCAATGCTCTCTCTTTCAATAATCAAATACGAGAATCATTTTCATGGATAGGTGTAACTCTTGTGCATTAAAGATATACACCCGCTACCGACTAGATGCACAACCGCTACGCATCTTGAAATTATAATTTCAGGAAAAAATCATTATAGAGGGAATAGAAGGAAAGTTTTTTTAGAAAGAAAATTCCAAATTCAAAAAAAAAATCTAATTATATGATTTTGAGAGAAAAAAAAATTTTACCGTGAGAAACAACATGATTAGGTTGCACACAAAAGCCCAACAATTCGTACATTTTAATCGACACTATGTTATGTTATTAATTTACGTAATTCTTCCAACTAGTTGCATGCCCGCGCTTCACGCGGTACATATTTTGATTGGAAAATAAAGATGTGTGAGAATTTTTCAATACTTTGTTAACATGAAGAGCAGTAGAGTAGAGTTTTAATTGTAGAAAATAGAGATGATTGTGAGATGAAGATAAAATATGTACAATACCTTTTTTTTTAGTTTGCTAAGAAAAAAAATTTCTAATGAAAAAAATTTCTAATAGAGTGTAAGAAATTTGATTCATAAGAAATAAGTATGTTAAGAGTTTATCAATTCTTATTTGCGTCGTTAGTATCTACAAAGTGTTATAGGTCACCAAAACATGTTTATGAGACAATATTGTATGGTTAGCACAACATTCTCTACAAAGTGACATTCAATATCGAGAAGTACAATGTAGCATAAGTAATATTTTTGAAATTATATTTTTAGAATAAGATTCTTAATATTTTTAGAATAAGATTTTTGAATTTATATTTTTGAAATGTTATGTATAACTGGTAGATCTATGTCTATAATCATTTTGACCTTCAATAATTCATTGAATTCTACCATGTTTTCCTGTCACCACTTACATGTTCCAATACCAAATGGGTTGAATTTACTTACACATTAGAACAATATATTGATATAGCGTGAGAAAAACCTCTCATGTTGTGTATGTTGCAATCCAAACAGACTACTAAACCTGACCAAACTCTAAACATGCACAATACATCAATTAAATACTACAAAAACACACAAAATACATCAAAAACACACAAAATGATAAAAACACACAAAAATAATGATAAAAACACACAAAAATTCTCACAAAATGATGATAATTAATGCCAAAAACATACAAAATGTTTTCAAACTAAATACTACAAAGGAATTTCATTAATTGAGTAATATCAAAAGACTCTCATAATTAACAATACATGACCTTAGTGAAGCTGAAACAACATCAAACCACTTCCATGAAACATTAATCCCCATTATGGGTCTTAAAGTTTTTCAATATATTTTAATTTTTTCTTTTGTCCTTTACATTTTTGTTTTTTTAAATTAATTCTCATCACTCAAGTTGTCAATCATTCATTTTTATCAAGTTTAATTAGAATGTGTAAGCTTTTTTGTGGAGGCGTCCACGTGACACCAAGAATTAAGGAGAAGCTTTGTGGATCCTCAGTTATATATATATAAATTGATAAGTCGTGAATGTGTTTCTCGAGCTTGTGCATGTGATAAGCAAATTAGGACACATTTTTTAATAGCTCATATATTCATACCATACAACAATGTTAGGTTGCATGATTTGTGAATTGTGTAGCTTTAATTAATTAAGTAATTTTGTGTAGCTTAGAAATTGGGTTTTTTTAATCCAATAATAAATAATATTCCAAATTCCTTGAAAAAGCTCAATAAAAAAAGACAATTCCATTAATTAGACATGTAAGCTGGTCCAAGCTGTACCTCAACACCCATAATTCTATGGCTGGAGAGGACGACATTAATCTCACAGTCTAATTTGTTTGTCGTGTATTAATTGGACATAATATGAACAGAGAATATGAGTATGTGTTTTTTTTTTAATCTTGGGGAGCTAGGTTAAATAATTCAATGCTCTATCTTTCAACAATCACATATACCTATATATATATATATATATATATATATATATATATATATATATTCGCATTAAATTCGCTTTTCTCAAATCCAATTGTTAAAACGAGAATTATTTTCGTGGATTTGTGTAGTCAACTAATTCTTGTGTTTTAAACTTTATTTCGTGGTCAACTTATTCTTGTGCTTTAAATATTGCTTGAAAAATTGAAATCGTGTGTGCACTGAGTCCAAATAAGTGTGCAATTAGCGGTAGGGCTGTTATTGGTACGGTTACCGTTACCAAACACGGAATATCGTTACCATACCAATTCTTTCGGTAACTCAAAAAATGTTACCGTTACCGTTACCGAAAGAGTCGGTATACCGATGGTCGGTATACCGATCGATCGGTAATGGTAAGTCGGTAATTGGTAAATTTACCAATTCTTAAAACCTATTTAAAAAAGAGAAGAAAAAAAATGCATCAAGTAGCATTGTGCTTAATAGTTATTGTATGAGACTACAACACTTTCATCTTGCCTACAATACCAATAATAAAAATTATAGATTAGTGAGAATGATCATTGTGCTACATGTGAATAAGAGAAAAGACCTATCAATTGGAGAAAAAAAGAAAGGAGAATTCACATAACATTATTCCAACAATCTATAACGGAAAATATTTGATTTCATTAATTTCTAATATTTTTAGTATCCGAAGTGTTTTAAACTCCACAGCAGGAAAGCTAGAAGAAACAAGATAAATAAAGATAAAAGACCATAATGGAAAGGGAGAAGAAAAGCTTGTAATCAATACCAACAAAGCATTTTGTTATGTAACAAACACTACTTTAAAGTTAATGAAATTGTTACGAGTGATATATAAATGATAACCCTAAAAATAATCAATGGTCTAGATTAAATTAGATCAATCTAATGGTCATAATTAAATAAAACTAAAACTAAAAATAATATTAATATATATTTAATATATATGTCGGTAATCGGGAAATTTACCAGTTTTGAACTTTGCTTACCGTTACCGTTACCAAAATCATCGGTAAATTTACCGTACCGAACAATTGGTAACGGTATACCAATCTTCTACTATTTTCGGTAACCAATTCGTCGGTAATGGTATACCAATGGATAATTTACCATACCAATAACAGCCCTAATTAGCGGCACGGCACCCTATCTTGTTTTGCTTGTGGTATTTGCTGGATGGCCGGCCAACAAAATAAAGATCAAGCCTTAATGGGCCCCATACCAGGTTCTTAGTTATTGGGCTTCTTTGTTAAGTAAATTATGGGCTAGGCTTGAAAACTGATCGGATTCAACAGACGCCGTGATGTAGGCGCTAGCTGTCATTAATGCACAATTTGTTTCTATAAAAGGCATATGCATACTTTAGGCAATTACACCATCTCCCATTTATAGCATAGCTAATTGATCTTCCTCTTTATTATGGAACCAGGAAGAGTAGTAGAGTTTCTTGAGAACAAGACCATTCTGCTCACTGGCGTTACTGGATTTCTTGCAAAAGGTATATATATATGCACCACATGAATATTTTTTTTCTTGTTATGCAATTTATATCACTTGATGCATTTAGGCTCTCCCAATTTAGGGAGACCTTCCCTCCAACCCCATCCAATCTACATATATGAACACACACATGTGGCCTAGTGACAAATAATTAAGTCCTTATCATTTGTATAATCTATACAAATTTAGGTCTCGATTACCACTCAGTAATATAATCTCATAACTTATTTAAAAAAAATCAGAATTGTTGGCATCTTAATTTGCATATAAACTATCAAGTTTTGCTAATATGAGAAAAATAACTATATTATATGCATTTATTGAATGACCTTGGTTGTGTGTCTTTATAATGGTACGTGCAGTTTTGTTGGAGAAGATAATGAGGAGCCAACCAAATGTGAAGAAGCTGTATCTTGTTTTAAGGGCTGAGAACGCCACCGCAGCCACTCAACGCTTGCTTGACGAGGTCCTACATTTTTTCAAAATTTAATTTAAAATTATGTACTCCAATTAATCTTTCAATAATATATTTTTTGCTTAATTAAAACAATTAATTAGGTTTTCAGCAAAGAATTGTTCAGAATAGTAAGGGAGCGATGGGGTACGGAGAATTTCGACACATTTTTAAACGAGAAGGTGATTGCAGTCGTTGGTGATGTGTCTTCCAATAATTTGGGAATAAATGATTCAAATTTGAGGGAAGAAATGTGGAGAGAAATCGACTTTATTATCAGTTCTGCTGCAACTACAAGGTTTATTGAAAGGTAATTAATATTATTTCGTCATGGTAACTACTTTATTGCATCAACATATATATATAGGCTATTAGGCTGAGTAGTTTTTCATTCATTATATATGGATGGAAGGTACGACGTCGCATTGGAGACAAACACTTTTGGAGCTGTCAATGTCATAAACTTCGCTACAAGATGTGTTAAAGTCGACATGCTTCTTCATGTATCCACAGGTATTTGATTAGTTTCATTAAAATTAATTAATTAGTTTTAATGAAATTAAGCCTGGAGGGTGTTAATAAATAAATTAATTCCTTGATCAGCTTATGTATGTGGCGAAAGAGAGGGACTTGTACCAGAGAAATCATTTTATATGGGTGAAACTCTCAAGGATACAACAAAGTTGAACATTTATGCTGAGAAGAAACTTGTGGAGGAAAATTTGAAACAACTTAATGCACAGAATGCTACAGACAAAACAATTACATCCACCCTGAGAGATCTTGGCATGAAAAGGTTTTTTTTTTTTTTTTTTTTATTCCTTGGTAGATAGTTGCCACTTTAAAAAAATATATATAAAAGAATTCTCCTACACACACTTAAATTACCTAATTAATTATTATTTAGGGCAAAGATGCATGGATGGCCAAACACCTATTCTTTCACTAAAGCAATGGGAGAGATGGTTCTTGGTGAGTATAGAGAGAGTATGTCTTTGATCATCATACGTCCACCAGGTATATCAAGTACTTACAAAGAACCTTTCCCTGGCTGGATTGAAGGTTTAAGGTAATCCTTTTTGATTCGATATATAATATAATCCACCAATATTTACCTTCATTTTGATCATGTTTCTAACAGTTGCATATACATATATGTTGTTGTTTGTTACAGAACCATGGACGCCATGGTTATAGGTTACGGCAAGGGACAACTCAAATGTTTTCTTGGTGGCTCAAATACAGTCCTTGATATGGTTAGTGATTAATTATTTCGCATGTTCATGCTTAGTTAGTTAATTAATCTCTTTTTTTTGTTGTTGAATAAAAATAAAATGATACAGATTCCAGCAGATATGGTCGTAAACACAATACTCATAGCAATGGTGGCTCATGCAAATCAAACACAATCCATACAAATCGTGTATCATGTAGGTTCTTCCTTGAGAAATCCTCTTACATTATCCAACATTCACAAATTCACCAAATGCTACTTCCACACAAATCCTTTGATTAACAAAAATGGAAAGCCGATTAAAGTCAATAAGTTCAAGTTCTTGAACAGCATGGCTAAGTTCCGCATATACATGACAGCTCGTTATGCACTACCCCTAAAGGTTAGTGTTATTTTTCTTTTCTTTTTTCTCTATTTTGAAAATTATTTCATCTATATATATATATATATATATATATATATAGGGTTTAGGATTATATATATAGGGGTGTATATATAATTAACACAACTTGTGTGTTCAATTTCTTGTTTGAAGGGGCTTCATTTGGTGAATGTGTTATCTGGACAGCGATATAATGATACTTACAGAACAACGAACAAGAAATTCTCGTTGTTGATGGGTTTGGTGGAAATTTATAGGCCTTATGTACTCTTTAAGGACATGTAAGTATGTAGCTAATTAATTAATTAGTTAATTTAATCACCTGACGATAACCTAGTTTGTTATCTCTCCGGACTTAGGACTATGTTGCCCGAGTTCGAGAGTTCGAACCAACCAATTAGGACATTTCTTTAAGGAATCCTGATTCCCTGGGCAAGTCCTGCTTCCAAACCCCTATCCACATGAGTTTCAACCCAATCTTACCTACCTCCAAGATAGCGTAGGTTGTTCTAACGCACGAGGTTTACACCTACTCAGTTATCCGAATGACATGTTGAGTTTTTCAAAAAAAAAAACACACTTTAATTTGGTGTTTAAATTTTGACATTATAACTATATTTAAACTGGTGTCTGATGCAGCTTTGACGACACAAACACTGAGAAATTGAGAATGGGAGCAAGACAAGGTAGTAGGGAGGTGGATCCGTATAACTGTGATCCTACTAGCTTCTGTTAAAGCATGATTTAATATATACTTTGATTTACTTTCCTGGGTATGTATTTAAGTGTACAGCTGTCAACCACCATGGTGGTCCCTCTCTAAGGTTTTACATTGTATACTCAATATAAATGAAAATGCACACCACTAGCTCGATAGCCGTAAACAATATACTGTTGAGAAGTGTTCAAGAAAACCTAGCACTCTTGTTTTTATCTTGGTATCGGAGCCGTCACCATGGTTGGCAGCACGGATGGCGATGGTCTTAAGGATGGTGGTCCCAATGCCTCTTCCAACAGTGAGAAATCTGTTGAGCAAGAACAACTCTCAACCCTCAGGAATTCTAAAGGCAGAGAGATGTCTACTGTCTCAATGTTAGCTGGCTCAAGAACAGCAGGACCGGCAGGTAATTCACTAGGCTCTTATTGTTCTGTTAAACTCAGCCATGAAAATTATCTCTTGTGGAAAAACTTTGTTTTGCCTGTCATTCGTGGAAATCGGATGGAGGGTTTCATTAATGGGGTCAGGAAGTGTCCACCCGAATTCATAGCTGGAGAAGAAGAAAAAGAGGTGATTGAAAACCCTGAATATGAAGAATGGCATGTTCAAGATCAGACTCTGTTAGGATGGTTATACAACTCGATTGAAACAGATGTTGCGGCAGAAGTGATGGGATGTGAGACTTCGAAAGAACTTTGGGAGTCAATAAGAGATGTGTTTGGAATTAGAACTAAATCCAACATTACATACTACAAAAGAGAGTTTCAGAAACTTCAGAAAGGTAGTATGAAGATGTCTGAGTACTTGAAGACGGCAAAAGGGTATGCTGACAACCTTGCCCTAGCTGGAAAACCGGTTCCCTTGGAGGACCTGATCGAACAAATTCTGACTGGAATTGACTCAATGGAGTACAATCCTGTAGTGTGTCAAATTCAAGAGAAGGAGCACATTAGTTGGGTTGATCTACAAGCAAAATTACTCAGTTATGAAAAGAGACTGGAACATATTAATGTTGGTATTGCTTCTATTAACTTAGGTCAACCATCTGCTAATTTTGCTGGAGCAAGAAATTCGGGAAATTTCACTGGAAGAGGCATAAATCAAGGCAATTACAGAGGAGGTCAATTTCGAAATCGAGGATCTTTTCACAACCATAGCCAGAATCACTTTCGACCTCCTGGAGGTTATGGCCATAGAGGAGGAAGGCCTCCTAGAGGAAGGGGCAGAAACAGCAACTCCAGACCTTTGTGCCAGGTCTGCGGCAGAATAGGCCACACTGCTGTCAAATGCTATTATAGGTATGATGATGCCTATCAGGGAACACCACCAGACCAGCAAGGAAACAACAACAACAACAATTCTGCTTATGTGGCAAATTCAGAGACTGTTAGTGACCCTGCCTGGTATGCTGACAGTGGGGCTAGCACACATGTGACTGATGATGTTGGACATCTTGGACAGAGATCTGAATACACTGGTAACACCACTCTCACTATTGGTAATGGTGATAAACTCCAAATTGAGAATGTAGGAAATTCTATTTTGCATATATCTGACAATACATCATTATATTTGAAAGATATCTTGCACGTCCCTGACATTAAGAAAAAACTTCTCAGCATTTCTCAACTTACTGCTTTTAATAATATCATTGTGGAGTTTAACTCTTGTGGCTGTGTTGTTAAGGACAAGGCAACGGGAACAATCTTACTTCGAGGGAAGCTTAAGGATGGATTGTACCAGCTTGACATACCACCCAACAAATCTGTGTTTTTGGCTCCTCTTTCTTCAGATACCATCAAGGCCACTCCTAAGTTTCTGCCGTCAACTCTGAAGTCTAGCTGTAACTCATCTTTTGTAACTAAGTCTGTTAGTTGTAAGTCTTTAAATTCCCTAAAAGAGGTGTGGCATAGGAGACTAGGTCACCCATCCTCTAGAGTTCTTGATCAGATTTTGAAGAGCTGTAATTCAAAATTCTCTACTAATGAAAAACAGCCTTTCTGTGATGCTTGTCAACATGGAAAATCTCATCTCTTGCCGTTTAAATTATCATCTTCTCGTGCAGCCCATCCTCTTGAACTTGTGCATACTGACCTATGGGGTCCCTCACCAGTAGTATCCACAAATGGTTTTCGATATTATATTCATTTTGTGGATGATTTCAGCAGGTTTACCTGGATCTTTCCACTCAGAAATAAATCTGATGCCTTGGGAGCTTTCATCCAATTTAAAACCCTTATTGAAAATCAACTAGATAGAAAGATCAAGTGTCTTCAATCTGATTTTGGAGGTGAATATCAAAGCTTTACTTCTTTTCTCCAGCAACATGGTATTCACTTCAGACACTCTTGTCCTTTCACTTCTGCTCAAAATGGTAGAGCTGAACGGAAACATCGACATATAGTGGAGACTGGTCTAACTCTGCTTGCTCAAGCACATATGCCCTTAAAGTATTGGATTGAATCCTTCCAAACATCAGTGTTCCTCATCAATAGACTACCCACAACTGTTCTAGATGGAAATACTCCCATCAACACATTGTTCAAAACACAACCAGATTACACCTCTCTCAAAACTTTTGGTTGTGCATGCTTTCCTTGCTTAAGACCTTATCACACACAAAAATTTCAATTTCATACCACAAAGTGTGTTTTCCTTGGGTACAGTGATGCTCATAAAGGATACAAGTGTGTCAGTTCCACTGGTAGAATCTACATCTCCAGACATGTGACCTTTAATGAACTTGATTTCCCTTTCAAGAATGGCTTTCTTAATACCACTCAGCCCGAGTATTTCACTTCCATTACATCGTCTCACTGTCTTCCTCCACTGTCCTATGTTGCACCACCTCCCAAACCTGCTCACAATTCTGTTGGCTTTGTTCCTCTCCAGCCAAGCAGTGCAATCCCTTCTCAAGCACCTCAAACAGTAGAACAAGTTCCTGCTGACTCCTTAGCAACAACATCCACTGGAGGAGAACACAGTCCACAGACCTCTCATGAAGGCCCCAGTCTTGAAAGAGAATCTGAGTCTATCAATCATCCAGAGCCCGTGCCACAAGAGCTTGATCAACAAGGACATTTAGAGCTCCCAGAGCACCCAAGTACTACTTTGCCCCCGTCCTCTAGTGGCAGTCAGGGACATCATATGGTGACAAGAGCCAAAGTTGGCATTCACAAACCCAAGAAGCATTCTGCTGACTATCACATGTACTCAGCCTCTACAACTACAGTCCCTACTGTCCCTCATTCTTTACAGGAAGCTTTGAGCTCTAAAGATTGGTTTCGTGCAATGCAAGAAGAAATTGTAGCCCTTCAGAAAAATCAAACGTGGGTTCTGGTTCCATATTCTCCTTCTTATAATATTGTGGGGAACAAGTGGGTGTTCAAGGCCAAGTACAACTCTGATGGGAGCTTCCAGAGATGCAAGGCCAGGTTAGTAGCCAAGGGCTTTACCCAAACTCCAGGGGTAGATTTTTCTGAAACTTTTAGTCCAGTTGTCAAAGCCTCTACAATCCGGGTTGTGCTTACAATTGCTGTCTCAAGGAATTGGGTGGTGAGACAACTGGATATCAATAACGCTTTCTTGAATGGAAATCTTCAGGAGACAGTATACATGCATCAACCAGCAGGTTTTGAGAACCTGTCTCAACCTAACCTTGTCTGTAAACTGCATAAGGCACTATATGGGCTCAAGCAAGCCCCTAGAGCATGGTTTGAAAAGCTTAAGGATACTTTGACTCGGTGGAAATTCCGGAACTCCAAGTGTGATACTTCACTCTTTTTCTACATAGATAAAAATCAAATCATCTTGGTCCTCATCTATGTCGATGATATAATAGTGACAGGCAGCAGTGCAGATTCTTTACAGAAGTTTGTTCACAAATTGCACAACCTGTTTGCTCTGAAGGACATGGGACATCTACACCATTTTCTGGGTATAGAAGTGCGAAGAGACATCACTGGTATGTACTTAACACAAACTAGATATATTGATGATCTGCTTAGGAAGACCACGATGGCCGAGACCAAATCATGCCCCACACCAGCTGTTGTTGGACGACCAATGTCACTCACCACTGGAACACCTCTGAAGGATTTAACCTCCTATAGAAGCATTGTTGGAGGTCTTCAATATCTAACCAATACCAGGCCAGACATTGCCTTCATTGTTAACAAGTTGAGCCAATTTCTTCATGCTCCTACTACTATCCACTGGCAGGGAGTGAAAAGAGTTATGAGATATTTGAAAGGTACCAAGGACATGGGGCTGCATGTTAAACCGTGTACTAAGTAGCTTGTGAACTATCATGGCTCGAATCCCTCCTTCGAGAACTGTCTCTGAAGTGTTTTTCAATCCCTATCACATGGTGTGACAACTTAAGTGCAAGTGCGTTAGCATCTAATCCAGTCTA
Organism: Tripterygium wilfordii; assembly: GCF_013401445.1. Taxonomy (NCBI): domain Eukaryota; kingdom Viridiplantae; phylum Streptophyta; class Magnoliopsida; order Celastrales; family Celastraceae; genus Tripterygium; species Tripterygium wilfordii. The sequence continues at coordinate 2,620,215 of NC_052238.1, read as the reverse complement.
TCATGCCAGAACCAAACATATTGAAGTTGACATTCACTTTGTGCGAGACAAAGTTCTAGCCAAACAGCTCGATGTACGATATGTTCCTTCTCATGATCAAGTGGCAGACTGCTTGACAAAACCACTATCCCATTCTCGGTTTCAATGTCTCAGAGACAAACTTGGAGTAGTTGAACGACCCTTACCACTCACAAGTTTGCAGGGGTGTGTTAAAGCATGATTTAATATATACTTTGATTTACTTTCCTGGGTATGTATTTAAGTGTACAGCTGTCAACCACCATGGTGGTCCCTCTCTAAGGTTTTACATTGTATACTCAATATAAATGAAAATGCACACCACTAGCTCGATAGCCGTAAACAATATACTGTTGAGAAGTGTTCAAGAAAACCTAGCACTCTTGTTTTTATCTGCTTCAACTGGGAAGACTACATGATTCAAATTCACATTCCTGGCCTTTTGAAATATGTTGTCAAGTGATACATACATACATATATATGTGTGTATGTGTGAATTAATTCCACAATAAAAGAAGCGAGCCTTATATGATATATACCTGCAGTGCAAGAAGATTGGTACTATATGGATATCAACTGTAATTTGTCACCACACTGTTTTAATTGGTTTGATCAAATAAAGTTATTGAATGATTTTTGTTCATTAAACAAACATACAACTTCCCACAATAATGAAACAACAAGAACAGAGTGATACATATCTTAAATCTGAAAAGCCATCAGTTTCCGACAGCTTACTGATGCGCGCTAGCTCTAGCATAGTGTCACGAGGTCCTCGCAACATGTTTCTGAAGATAGTATATAGAAACCATCTCCGAGGAGTCAACTTATCTTGGTTTGCCAGCTATTATCACTAGAAGTCGCAGGAAAATATATATTCAGCTTCCTAAAAGAAAGAATGTGGAACTGATGCAGCGATGCCCCCACACACCCAAGGGGAGGTGGGTACACCACTAACAGAACACACAGGCGCACATGGACAGGGGGCAAATCCCCGAGCCCAAGCCCAGTCCACAAGATTAGACCTAACTATCCACTAAAAAACTGGTTGACTAATATTAAGTTTGCCCAATTTATAAACTAGACATTGAACTCCTTCAATTCCGATATAGGATTCCCACATCACTCCCTCCCACTTAGAACGTGCACGCCCTCGTGTAATCCAAAACCTTTACCATTCTTTGACCCCAAGACTCATCTTTGACCTATATATTATAACCTATATATTATATATTGTAAGCAGTGGGACTTGATCTTGGGTTTTCCTTAGTGTAATCCAAAACATTTACCATTCTACCACCCTTCAACCTTTGTTCATATAACACATAAAATTTCTTTTAAATATACTAAAGAACATCAACAGCCTTCGTCGGCGAATTGGCAATGGTGAGGATACCAGAGTTTGGGGGGACCCTTGGACTTTGAATGAATCTTGCGTACTCCCTGAATCCGGTTCCTGCGGTTTCAAGTCTGAAAGTTTCTAGTCTAATAGACCATCGAGTGGGGTTGTGGAATACCTCCTTTCTAACTGAAATCTTTCCTTCTGAGATTGTCAACTGTATTACTTCAGTTCCCCTGCATGAGACGAATGCCCGGGATTCTTATTTCTGGACCTTCAATTCCAATGGAACTTTCTCTGTTCGTTCAGCATACCACCTGGCTTGTGGATCCACAGTGCCACCCCAAGATACCTCCTCTTTTGTGGATAAAACTCTGGACGACTAAATGCCCAAACAAAATAAAGATCTTTGGATGGCGCTTTAATTTCTTCTCAATGGGCTTCCCACACGAGAGAGACTCATCGAGAGAGGCATGGACATAGAACCCCATTGTCTTTTATGTGGCTCCAACCAAGAATCTCTTTTACATATCTTCTTCCACTGCCCTTGGAGCCAAGATATCTGGAGGAACACCCACTGGACACATCAGCAAAGGTTTTTATTTCCAATTACAAGCCCGACAATATATGATAATCTTCCCAATTTTATCAAGCTCTTGAATTTGGAAGATCTGGGGACCTTCATGGTGACGGCATACCACATATGGCGGGCTCGAAACAATATCCTTCATGGAAATAACTCTTTATCTCAGCAAGATGATGTCCTCGTGACACAACACCTGAAATCCTCCTTCATTGCAGCTTTTGAAGAACCAATACCAACAAACAGGCCGGCTCCCTCTACTTGGTCTATCCCTGCTGATGGCTGGGTTAAAGTGAATGTTGATGCTTCCTGGATTGACGATCGTTCAATGGCTGGGGTTGAGCAATCATCCGGAACAGTTATGGAGAAATCATTGCCTCTGCTTTCAAGCCTCTCCGGCCAACCGCTTCTAGTCTAGAAGCTGAGGCAAAAGCTTTCCTTTTTGGCCTTCAACTGGCTGGCTATTCAGATGGGAATTGATAGGATGATTGTTGAAGGAGACTCAAGTTTGGCCCCTCATGGCCTTTTCGAGGAGATTAAACGTCTGTCTAGATCTCAGGATTGTTGTTTTAATCATATTCGTAGGTCAGGCCATTTAGTTGCTGATAGTCTTGCCAAACTTGACCGTTTATCTAGTTCTTTGGTTTGCTTGCATGGGCATGTCCCTTCTCATGTATTGGCCCTTCACAGGGCAGATTTACCTTTGCCTTTGAGCTAGTAAAATTGGCCTCTTCCTCTCGAAAAATAAAAACTGGGAAGACTACATGATTCAAATTCACATTCCTGGCCTTTTGAAATATGTTGTCAAGTGATACACACATATATATACATATATGTGTGTGTATGTATGAATTAATTCCACAATAAAAAAGAACTTAATTTGTTCAAAGTGATTTGATTATACGTTTGTACACGTCATTTTTTTTAAAAAAAAATAATTGTTTGTTAATGCCATTTTTATTATTTTTTTATTTTTTGTAATGAGGAATCCGCCGCCCATGCCACTATTAATGCGATATTTAAAAATCTCAAAAACATTTTTAATTGGGCTACTACCTATCACGGAACGTCGGAACGAATAACAGAGCCCATGATAGTCGGGCCCCTTGTAAAAGCTCAATAAAAAAAGACTATTCCATTAGATTGGCCCGGAATATGATTCATGGGGTAAAAATCAAACAGACATACTTGGGCCAAAATGGTCCGGCCCAATTCCTATTCGTAAGCATTAATGTGTTGCTATACAAAATTATCACACACGAAATTTGCCCGTTGTGAATGAATGGATTGAGGGAACACCGTTCGGAACACATGTGGTAATCTTAGGCCCTTGGATCCAACCGCCGACAGCCTACCATGCCATGCTGGGATGTCAGCATTCACTTTAATTCTGGCATTTTACATGCTTGTGACAGGCTTATTTAGGGAATAACATCAACTGTGCTGGACTGCTGAGGTGGTATGCAACCCACTTGCATAGACTTGTAAGCTGCACCTCAACACCCATAATTCTATGGCTGGAGAGGACGACATTAAATCTCACAGCCTGATTTGTTTGTTGTGTATTAATTGGACATAATATGAACAGAAAATATGAGTATGTACGTGTTTTTTTCTGAACCTTAGAGAGGTAGGTTAAATAATTCAATGCTCTCTCTTTCAACAATCACATCCTCTATATATATATATATACACGTCGCATTAAATTCGATTTTCTCAGATCCAATTGTTAAACGATAATCATTTTCGTGGATAGGTGTAGTCAACTAACCCTTGTACTTTAAACCAATTAGGTGCACACCCGCACTACACGTGTCTTGAAATTGTAATTTCAGGAAAAAAAATCATTATATAAAAAATAGAAGGAAAGTTTTTTTAGAAGAAAATTTTTAAATTCATGTGGTTGTGGTTTGTTTAATGCTTCGTAGAAAAAGACAAGAAGAAATCTAATTATATGATTTGAGACAAAAAAAAAAAAAAAATTATCGTGAGAAACAACATGATTAGGTTGCACAAAAAAGCCCAACAATTCGTACAATTTAGTCAACACTATGTCATGTTATGAATTTACGTGATTCTTTCAATAAGTCGTGAATGTGATTTTCGAGCTTGTGCATGTGATAAGCAAATTAGGACACGTTTTTTAATAGCTCATATATTCATACCATACAACAATGTTAGGTTGCATGATTTGTGAATTGTGTAGCTTTAATTAATTAAGTAATTTTGTGTAGCTTAGAAATTGTGTTTTTTTAATCCAATAATAAATAATATTCCAAATTCCTTGAAAAAGCTCAATAAAAAAAAGACAATTCCATTGGACTTATAAGCTGGTCCAAGCTACACCTCAACACCCATAATTCTATGGCTGGAGAGGACGACATTAATCTCACAAACTGATTTGTTGTGTGTTAATTGGACATAATATGAACAGAAAATATGAGTATGCTTTTTTTTTGTGTATTAATTGGACATAATATGAACAGAAAATATGAGCATGTGTTTTTTTTTGAACCTTAGAGAGGTCGGTTAAATAATTCAATGCTCTCTCTTTCAACAATCACATCACACATATATATATATATATATATATACAGAAATTCTCCTATGTGGACCAAAAAGTGTGGACCAAAATTCAATGGTTATAATAAACCACAACATAAGTGGAGGTCACACATTTATTATGGGACCCACCACATCTATGTTTGAAAAATAAGTCCACAAACTTGGTCCACACTTTTGGTCTACATAAGAGAATTTCTGTATATATATATATATATATATGTATTCGCATTAAATTCGCTTTTCCCAAATCCAATTGTTAACTAATTCTTTTGCTTTAAATATTGGTTGAAAATCGTGTGTGTAATGAGTACAAATAAGTGTGCAATTAGCGTGATGAAAACCTTAATCTTAAAGGAATTAAGAACAATGTTGGGTTAAGAAAAAATTCTTGGGTTTGAAAACAAGTCTTGATTTTTGTTTCATTTCTTTAATTGATAAAAATAAATATAATTCTACCAATTTGTATAACCAAAGCAAACAATCCAAAACCTACTCAAACTAGAAGACTAAAATTATATAGAAAACTACTTTATACCTTTACCGAAACCCAACTCCTAAACTAAACTAATTAAAATCAAATACCAACAAGAATATAAATACTAAATAAATACTAATAATAGTTTGTATTTTCTTGGTTCTCATCATAGCGGCATGGCACCCCATCCCTATCTTGTTTTGCTTTTGTTAGGGCAAATGCAATGGTGAAGTGGTATTGGGCCAACAAAGATGTTGTCTTTTGCTGATGTGGCTGTATTGTAAAATGGGTTTTGCTTATGTGGCTGTATTGGGATAAGTGTTTTGCTGATGTGGATGTATTGATATTTGATGTTTTGGTGTAGTTTTGTTGTGGATAATATGGAGGAATGGAATGTTGTTGGGTTGGATGGAAAGAGAAAGTGTGTGGGAAGAAAAGTGTATAGAAATTTGTGTTTTGCTGATGTGGCTGTATTAGAATACGTGTTTGACTTGACTTTTTGTGTAATAGAGGTGGGACCGGGCCAACAAAAATGTTGGCCCAGCAAATTCATTCCCATTGCATTTGCCCTTATATGCTAGATAGCGGGCCAACAAAATAAAGGATTAAGCCTTAATGGGCCTCATACGAGGTTCTTAGTTATTGGGCTGCTTTGTTAATTAAATTATGGGCTAGGCTTGAAAACTGATCGGATTCAACAGACGCCGTGATGTGGGCGCTAGCTGTCATCAATGCACAACTTTCAACTTGTTTCTATAAAAGGCATATGCATACTTTAGACAATCACCATCTCCGATTTATAGCATAGCTAATCGATCTACCTCCGTCTCTGTCACATAGTATTATGGAATCTGGAAGAGTAGTAGAGTTTCTTGAGAGCAAGAACATTCTGCTCACTGGCGTTACTGGATTTCTTGCCAAAGGTATATATATATATATATTTTTTTTCCTTGTTATATAATTTATATCACTTTATGCATTTAGGCTCTCCCAATTTAGGGAGACCTTCCCTACAACCCCATCCAATCTACATATATGAGCACACACATGTGGCCTAGTGATAACTAATTAAGTCCTTATCTCATTTGTATAATCTGTACAAATGAGATAAGGACTTAATTTGCATATAAACTATCAAGTTTTGCTAATATGAGAAAAAATAACTATATTATATGCATTATTGAATGAGTATTGTTGTGTGTCTTTATAATGGTACGTGCAGTTTTGTTGGAGAAGATAATGAGGAGCCAACCAAATGTGAAGAAGCTGTATCTTGTTTTAAGGGCTGAGAACGCCACCGCAGCCACTCAACGCTTGCGTGACGAGGTCCTACATATTTTCAAATTTTAATTTAAAATTATGTACTTCAATTAATCTTTCAGTAATATATTTTTTGCTTAATTAAAACAATTAATTAGGTATTCAGCAAAGAATTGTTCAGAATAGTAAGGGAGCGATGGGGTACGGAGAATTTCAACACATTTTTAAACGAGAAGGTGATTGCAGTCGTTGGTGATGTATCTTCCAATAATTTGGGAATAAATGATTCAAATTTGAGGGAAGAAATGTGGAGAGAAATCGACTTTATTATCAATTCTGCTGCAACTACAAGGTTTGATGAAAGGTAATTAATACGGAGTATTATTTCGTCATGATAACTACTTTATTGCATCAACAAATATATATAAATAGGCTATTAGGCTGAGTAGTTTTTCATTCATTATATATGGATGGAAGGTACGACGTCGCATTGGGGACAAACACTTTTGGAGCTGTCAATGTGATAAACTTCGCTACAAGATGTGTTAAAGTCGACATGCTTCTTCATGTATCCACAGGTATTTGATTAGTTTCATTAAAATTAATTAATTAGTTTTAATGAAATTAAGCCTGGAGGGTGTTAATAAATTAATTAATTCCTTCAGCTTATGTATGTGGCGAAAGAGAGGGGCTTGTACCAGAGAAATCATTTTATATGGGTGAAACTCTCAAGGGTACAACAAGGTTGAACATTTATGCTGAGAAGAAACTTGTGGAGGAAAATTTGAAACAACTTAATGCACAGAATGCTACAGACAAAACAATTACATCCACCCTGAGAGATCTTGGCATGAAAAGGTTTTTTCCCCCCTGGTAGATAGTTGCCACTTTATTTATATATATATAAGAATTCTCCTATACACACTTAAATTACCTAATTAATTATTATTTAGGGCAAAATTGCATGGTTGGCCAAACACCTATTCTTTCACTAAAGCAATGGGAGAGATGGTTCTTGGTGAGTATAGAGAGAATATGTCTTTGATCATCATACGTCCACCTGGTATATCAAGCACTTACAAAGAACCTTTCCCTGGCTGGATTGAAGGTTTAAGGTAATCCTTTTTGATTCGATATATAATATAATCCACCAATATTTACCTTAATTTTGATCATGTTTCTAACAATTGCATATACATATATGTTGTTGTTTGTTACAGAACCATGGACACCAAGGTTATAGGTTACGGCAAGGGACAACTCAAATGTTTTCTTGGTGGCTCAAATACAGTCCTTGATATGGTTAGTGATTAATTATTTCACATGTTCATGCTTAGTTAGTTAATTAATCTCTTTTTTTTTGTTGTTGAATAAAATGATACAGATTCCAACAGATATGGTCGTAAACACAATACTCATAGGAATGGTGGCTCATGCAAATCAAACACAATCCATACAAATTGTGTATCATGTAGGTTCTTCCTTGAGAAATCCTCTTACGTTATCCAACATTCACAAATTCACCAAATGCTGCTTCCACACAAATCCTTTGATTAACAAAAATGGAAAGCCGATTAAAGTCAATAGGGTTCAAGTTCTTGAACAGCATGGCTAAGTTCCGCATATACATGACAACTCGTTATGCACTACCCCTAAAGGTTAGTGTTATTGTTCTTTTCTTTTTCCTCTATTTTGAAAATTATTTCATATATATATATATATATATATATATATATATATATATATATAGGGGTTTATATATAACTAACACAAGTTGTGTGTTCAATTTCTTGTTTGAAGGGGCTTCATTTGGTGAATGTGTTATCTGGATAGCGATATAGTAATACTTACAGAACAGCGAACAGGAAATTCTCGTTGTTGATGTGTTTGGTGGAAATTTATAGGCCTTATGTACTCTTTAAGGGCATGTACGTATGTAGCTAATTAATTAATTAGTTAATTTAATCACCTGACGATAGCCTAGTTTGTTATCTCTCCGGACTTAGGACTATATTGCCTGAGTTCGGGAGTTCGAACCAACCAATTAGGACATTTCTTTAAGGAATCCTAATGTGGGCAAGTCCTGCTTCCGAACCCCTATCCACATGAGTTTCAACCCAATCTTACCCATAGCGTAGGTTGTTCTGACGCACGAGGTTTACACCTACTTAGCTATCCGAAGGACATGTTGAGTTCTTAAAAAAAAAAAAAACACTTTAATTTGGTGTTTAAATTTTGACATTATTACTGTACAAGGTTATACAATTACCATAATAACTATATTTAAACTGGTGTCTGGTGCAGCTTTGACGACACAAACACTGAGAAATTGAGAATGGGAGGAAGAGAAGGCAGTAGGGAGGTGGATCCGTATAACTGTGATCCTACTAGCTTCAACTGGGAAGACTACATGATTCAAATTCACATTCCTGGCCTTTTGAAATATGTTGTCAAGTGATACATGCATACATATATACGTGTGTATGTGTGAATTAAGTCCACAATAAAAGAAGCGAAGCAAGCCATATATGATATTATCTGCACTGCAAGAAGATTGGTACTATATATGGATATCAACTGTAATTTGTCAGCACACTGTTTTAATTTGTTTGATCAAATAAAGTTATTGAATGATTTTTGTTCATTAAACAAACATACAACTTCCCACGATAATGAAACAACAAGAACAGAGGGATACATATCTTAAATCTGAAAGCCATCGGTTTCCGACAGGTTGCTGATGCGCGCTAGCTCTAGCATAGTGTCATGAGGCTAAATTCCTCGCAACATGTTTCTGAAGATAGTATATAGAAACCATCTCACATGGTGGAGATCATATCAACCCTACAGGTGCTTCCATAACAAGCAATCAATAGATAAAGGTGGGTGGTGGTCCTGAAAAAAATGAATTAATTAGTTTGACAAAAGATGACCTTGTGAAGGCGATGGAGATGGAGACCTCTTTTTTCTTTTTCCAGTCGTAGCTGCACATTCGGTGATAGATCTATGAGAGATATCTTGGCTTTCATTTTTGCTATTGTGACTTGTAACGGTGGCCTGATCACATGATTTCAACAATTCCTTCTCAAAAGATGCATGGCCGCTTCCTCGAATTTCATTATCCACTTGAGGTTCATTGGGGGAGAGAGCATCAGAAACACCGGGCCTGGTAATGCAGAGCCAAGTCTTCACAGACTCCTCAGAACTGGTGCCTGCTATAGGCACATGCCATGATCCATTTCCTGATTCCTGAAACCAAGTTCGACATCATATGAAAAGGCAGATGAAATCTACTTCACAGATGCAGAACATAGAAAACCATTTTTATGTGATTATCAACTAGCACATTTACTGTGAAATTCGATCGATTTAAGCAATTAATCAGGTATGAGTGTATGACCTATTGCATAGTCAATAATGTATAACTAGACAAATCAACATGTGTATAATGAATATAGGATAAATGGGCCACAAAATGAAACATGGAGTAGAAAAATGATACCTGGATGACTAAGGAATATGGGGGCGGCATCTGAAGTCTCAAGTTACCTTTAAGAAACGTATACCGAACCTGGAAATTATAAGAGAAACAACAATAAAACTCCCATGTGAGACCAGGGTGAACCATTAAAATCATATTCAACAATAAATCAGCAGAAAACAGATATATTCCTTGCTCGGCATGTAACCAATTAATGATAAATACATAAAAGGGAAAAGAAAAAATTAGCTTATTGACCTCAAAATCTGGACGATTATAATCATGTATTGCAGTGTTTGCTTTAAGTGTAAACCAAAATTAACAGGTGAAGATTTGTGCAGTAAACATGCCAACAGATCATCAATCGTCGCAAGCCTTTGACAAAGAGCTCTAAAAGAAACATGGTTCAACAAGTCTGCTTATTGACAAGGGCATATTGCACGCATGCATACATCACCCACATACACACTCGTATGTGAAAACAAGGTGCACCCTCTAATGTTTCCATGTAAATTGCTCACATAATCAACTCATAAGATATAAAATCAACAATATTTGACAAGCTAACTAGATAGAACTTACTTGATGCCTTTCTTTCCACCTGAGGATGAACCTGCTACCCACAATTTCAAAAATGTGGTCTCGCATTTCATCGTTAGTCACAAGTAAACACCCAAGTTTAACAGCAGCATATATCCAATACCTGAATGAAGGAGATTTCATCAATACAAATGAATAATTTTAATGTTCCCATAAGAAAATGTACTATTTAGGGAAAGTAGGACAAAATGCTTCAAACATTAATTTGCAAAAAAGTAACAAAATGGAAAATAAGAAATGACCATAAAAAACGTGGATGGGATTAAACCCCAAACCATTATATTCAGAAGAGCAACTGGCCAAAAGAAGCACAAACAAAGATGGTGAAATAATGACAAGAATAAAGATATAATCATATAACCCCTAAAAGAAAAGGTGTGAAATGAAGAATTATCCATACAAAAAGGAAGGAGCTGAGAAGTTGTACCAATCGTCATTAGAACCTGGTGGCGTAGCATAAAGAACACCATTTCCCATCCACTCCTCAACCAGCTTGCTGTGGGTAGGATTTTCAAGAAGAGCCCGAAGACGTTTACCATGCAAGATAACAAGTGGCCATCTCTTTTCGTTCCTATTATATAAATCTCTCACAACAGCATCAAGCTGCACTATAGCAATTTCAAGAAAAAAAACTGCGATGAGCTATGTAAGCCAAAAATACTTAGCTACAAGAGAGCTAGATTACAATAGAAAATAAAACAAATCACAAAACTAAGGCATACAACCTGAGAAACGCTGAACCCACCATCAGCAAAATTTTGTTGGTAGAGCCCAACATTTGCTCCATCCACTATGGCTTCATAATCAGCATGTTTTTCCAGCCAATCCTATAATACAAGCCATAACAGGAATTTTGATGTGTACAAAAGAATATATACATAAAAAGAAGTCCCTACACACATACACACAAAAATAGCAATGCAGGAAATGCTTTCAGCCAAAGAGACAAACCAGAATCCATAAAATATTGGCCCGTTTGGCATTCTGGATTAGAATTGTAATGAGCTAAATGAGATACATCCATAAACTAAACTATGAATGCTAAATCCTTATTTCCAACCAAACATTATATTCAAATTAAGACCAAAGTACCAAACTGAACATTAGATTAAAAACCATGTTTTCCTATGCATGTTATACTCCATTAACTATGATTCCCTATTTCCGTCCAATCAACATTTTGAAAATCAGCAACAATTTAAAGTTCAAGTGACGTGGAATGATCGCCACTATTTCCAAAGCTAAGTTTAAGATTACTAAGTAATTGACTTAATAGTCAATACACTTCAATAGAAAGAAGCATTATGAATTTATCAAATATATTACATTTCATGCACCTGAAATTCACTGAAATTAGCCTTGACTTCCCTTTCCATGGCCAATCCAGCCACTGATTGTGCAAATCTCCGTGTCTCTGTGTCTTCAATATCAGCACAAACCAACTGATCACCACAAGAGCAACACCGGCCACTCGAATCCACATCCCCTCTCCTAACATGCCACTTTCCTCTTCCTAACCACCCAAGTCCATGCCATCCTCCCCCATTTCTTGAAACCGCATCCTTCACCAAACCCACATTGTAATGAAGTGACCCAACCTCACTAGCCTTTTCACAACGAAACCAATCCTCAATAATATTTGCGGTATCCTCAGTCACACATCTCACTGTTTTCCTCAATTTCTGCAAGTACCCATAAACTCTTTCCCCTCTTCCCGTTTCTGCACTGACCTTCAACAATGCAGCAATTTCTGGCTCCTCTGCAATCACCCCTACTCCAACCATATGCTCCTCTACCTCGTAGGCCTTGTCCGCCTGCAAACTCCCTGTAAAAGATATCAATGCTGGATCATACGTGCGCAGCCGGGGTGTGATTCCGTACTCCCCCATCCTTTTAACCAATTCAAAAGCATAATCACCGTCTCCTTTTGCAGCAGCGAGCCTAGAGACGGCCGTGATGGATGCCTCATTGGGCTTAATACCAATTGATTCCATGTGATTGAAAATTCGAAACCCGTGTTCAATTGCTAGCTCTTTGGTTGATGGGTCGGTAACAGCTTGTGAGCAGAGGTAGAGGAGAGTGTTCAAGTGGTGATGACTGACACGAGTGTTTTGTGAAACTGCAGTTTCATACAGGGCGATAGCGCCACGAAGGTCTTTGGATTTGGAGCATGAATTGAGATTGAAGTGGAATTGAGACTCTGGGTTTTGGCGAGGCTTCTTCTTGTTCTGTTTTGAGGGGCTTGAGTGAGTTGCGGTTGCCATTAATGGGAATTTGAGGAAGAATTTAAAGGAAAAAACCGAAGAAATCAATTGGATTCGAAAGAGAAAAGGGCATCCGGCGAGGGATTGCCTGTCTGTCTGTTGCTGCGAGGGTTCCTTGAATCCTTTCAGTGCTAGTTTAACAGGGAAGGATTAAGGAAGCGATCGAGATTTGGGCTGGGCTAGCGTAAGGTTTAGGGTTTCTTATTAGGTTTGGGCCAAACCAAGAAGAAATATGAGAAGGATAAATAAAACCTCTACCGCTAGGTCCGCTACTGACAACAATTGCTTGTACACACTACACAGTACACGGCCAATTGGACTTGGACGGAATGTGAGGCCTAAAAAGCCCAATAAGTGGAGCTCGGTTTTTGGACTAAGTTGGAGCCGTGGAAAAGTTTGATAAATTCGAGCCCACAAAAACATTGGTCCAGCCGAACAGGCCCTTTGCCACCTAAAAAGTGGTGAATCACTGAATCCATGCTTCTAACCAGGCTAGCCCAGCATGGTTGAACTGGATTGAGAGTAGAAACGATGCAAATAGTGCACCATTTAGCGGCTACCCAACTCCCCGATTGTCCACGTGTAAGAAGATAAATAGTTTGACGAAAGGTCGGTCCCACAACAATTACATAGTCATATTCCATTTCTTTAAACTTTAATGCATTCATTTAAAAAAAAATTCAATTTTTAACTCGTATATTATATGTGCAGTATTCAACCACTACACAATTAACCAAAAAAAACTCACAAACATACAACTTCCCTTTCTTTAATCACAACAGGCAAACCACCTCTTAAAGAGGCTGTAAGACCCGGAGAAAAACGGGGCACGTAATCTGGATCTACTGCCCGAATATTGAACTTCCGGATAACTGCAAGTGCTACACATTTCATCTCCGCCAATGCCAAATCCTTCCCCATACAAATCCTAGGTCCTGCTTGGAACACGGTATACTTGAATGGGTTTTCGGGTACAAAAACACCATTAGTCAACCACCTCTCCGGCTTGAATTCAACACAATCCGACCCCCAAACCGATTCGATCCGACCCATGGCATATGGGTGGTATGTAACCCTAGTGCCACCTTTGACAGAGGTGCCGTCAGGTAATACGTCATCTTCTAGGGAGAATTTTGAGTCAAATTGCACAGGGGGGAATAATCTTAAGCTCTCATATACAGCAGCATTTAAATAATGCATGTCCCGCATCTGTTCAAAGCTTACAAGATCTTGACTAGTTCCCATGACTCGGTCTGACTCTGCCCGGATCGCATCCTCTACTTTTGGGTTTTGCGATATCAACCACATTAAGCTAGTTAACCCGGAAGCAACCGTGTCTCGACCCGCCAATAGAAAGCTAACCACAATGTCTCGAAGATACTTGTCATCATCTACGGACCCCATGAATCGTGATAGAAGATCTTTGTGGTTAGCGAAACCAGTCTTGCGCCGTTGACTTATCATCTCCTCAGCAAGCTCGTTGACCATATCAATGGCTTCTCTGAGCTTCTTTTCCGATCCTATATTGAACAATCTCTTGATCTTCCAAATCAACGGTGAGGATGCAAGTGCTCTTTGTGCAGACAATTTCGTTGCCTCATCAAATGCGACAGAAAAGTCTGAAATCGGTAACGATAAATTCAGACAACCAGGATCTAACCCGAAAGAGAATTTACATATGTTGTCGAATGAGAATCTTCTAAAAACATCTTGTAAATCCAAAACTCTTTCTTGATCTTTTGCAATCGAAGACAATAGAGGAATTAACCTCGAATTAGTTTCAGCTTTAACAAGCTCAAATGCAAACAACCGTATCGAAACACTACCAAGTTCAGCACTCGCCAGCTTTCTTTGGAACCTCCAAGTTTGACCGTCAACGTTGAAAATACCTTTGCCAAGCAGATCACCCAAGATCGTAGAGAACTGCTTCCCTTTCGGATAGTTATCGAACTTAGTCTTGAGAATGTGCTCGACGTTATCTGGGTTTGCGGTGATTGTGTTTTTAAGAACGTGAACGTGGATGGTTCCAGAAGGAGAGTTGCGGAGAAGATGAGTGTACCAGTCACAAAGATTGTCGAAATCTTTGGTCCAACTGGAAGTAAGATAAGTTTGACAAACGTCGCAGTTGCACCAAGGCTTCATCCTTAATACAAGGATTGATAAAGAAAACAGAGAAAATAAGATTGTGAAGGTGAAGAAACAGAACCCAAACGCCATTGACATGAGCTCCAACGAGAAAGCTTCGAAAGCCATTATAGAAAGAGAGTTTTAGAGAGAGAACAAAACAAATATGTGTATTGTAAGAGGAGTAAGAAGCGAGGAGTAATATTCAAATGGAGGTGAGGTGATTGATATAATGTTTTGAGGGAATGGAGCGGTGCTTTATATAATGTTTTTAGTAATGATATGGATACCCGCAATTGATATTCAATTTATTTGTATTATGTACGACATGTGAAGTTCACGAATTTATTTGATTCGTGTATGTCCAATTCAACTATTAAGAAAATTGAAATATCAACTACGGATATCTTTATCATTTATGTGTTATTGATACCTATTTACGTGTTGTTCATACTAATTGTTGGTATCTTTACCATATTTAGGTGTTGTTTTTAGGAGGTGGTGTGGGTGTATGATTGAGCATGAACAACGCGTGAGGAAATTCCTCTTGCCCCTGCCACGTCACTTTCATTCAACCACGTGCATTTACCTTTGATTGCTTAGTTGCGTGACAATTGTCAACTTTGTGTTTTATCCGCCGGTTCATGTCGGCTTTTCTAGAAAAAAATTTATTTACTAAAATAAAATTTGTCAATAGTGCCTTCATTTGTCAACAAATTTTTTTTTCTTAATTTTTAAAAAAACTACTTGGCACCGCCGTGGAGATATGGGTAGTCAGCCAATATTAATTTATTCATTAGCATGCCATCCCATACAAGTTCAAAGTCAATAGGGGAACCTTTAGTTGCTGCACTGTAATGCATGAACCAGCTGCTTACATACATACATATATATAGAATAACACGTGTCTCTGAGTTGGTGTTTGCATGTAAAATAAGCACGCACAATTGTAGAGGTGGCACTACTTCCACTGAACAGATCAACTGTTGTAGGATGAATGGGTTTGGCATGTCGGCCGTAAATCTATAGATAGACTGACGTGGAGAGCGACATGGACGAAAACCCTACGACGGATAAGCTCTGCATGATTTAAACACACACACATATATTCATGTGTGCAAAAAACATAACTATGTAGGCAGCTAGGTCAAGCTTTGTCAGTATTATACAAGTATAGACGGATTTGCAGCGTATGTTAATAATTTCACGTGCATTATGTGTTTAGGACGTTGTCCTTGTTCAGAAAATGAAGAAACGTAGATAAGGAATCATTTATTATGTAGTCCCAACGTGGATAATGAGTAATTTATTATGTAGTCCCACATCACTTGGGTAAGTTCAAGTGACACGGTTCATAAGTAGAGATCCACACCTTCTTATACAACCAATGCATTTTCTTTGGTCTAAGCACTATTAAGTGAGACGATTTAAGGAAAATAGAATCGCGCGAGTCTAATGTATCCTCGAGACCATATAATCCAAAGTTGATGATATTGATTTGTAATGAGGGGTGAGATTTATGACATGATATCGAAGGTCCTGTTGAACGGGCTTCTACCTGTCCACTTGTTGAGAGTGTTGTGGTTTATAAGTAGAGACCCACACCTTCTCACACAACCAATACATTCTTCTTGGCGTAAATACTATTATGTGAGATGGATTAGGAAGAACAAAGCCTTGGGAACTCGATATATTCACAGAAATCGGCTAATCCAAAGTGAATAATCTTGATTTGTAGTGAATGAGGTGGGATTTAAGAGATATTACACTATTACTAGACCGACAATCAATTATTCACGAAAGAGCTCGTGTTATATAATAAAATGCACGTTTAATGAATTTTAAAAGCCAATTAAAGAACACAATCGTATGGTTATTAACAGCCAATAGTACCAACTTGTCTAATTTAGTGGGCCTAGTAGACTACCAGACCATAAGAGAGATAGTGTGTGTGTACCAATCATGGGTTGGAAAGAATTGACCACTGCCAGACTGCGCAAATTACACAAACTTGCATGTTTTTATGTTGCTACATGTGTAATAACATTTGGCAGAAACACATATGCACCCGCATAGAAAATTTGGTGTGGTGTTGGGCCGACTTAATGTAAATTTTGACAGTAATAATATTTGTACTTATTATATTTTGCATGTTTCCCACGTTTTAATTGAGGAAATATAGCATACTGATTAACAAGGACAGATAAAGAGATTTTAGTTAGCCAAAGAACCAGGTTTCTTACTGTTTGAATTCATTGAGGAGTACAAAAGCGACATATGTATATCAAAGGCATATATGTACCAGACAGACGTACGGACACAGTTTTCATATAGAACTGTAACTCAGTAATACACATGCACACACACACGTACGTGTGTCTATATATATATCTCGCAGTCCGCACCTTGAATTGTCATTTTTATTATTCCTTGGTAGAATAAACACATTTTTAACCGATAACAATTCAACGACCATATCCTTTGGATAGCCCACTAAATATAAATTTAGGCGGAATTAGACATGCGCAAACCTTTCCGACATGTTAGTTTGGGCAAGACCCAATATAAACTATTTAGAAATAGTTAGTGTACATGTTCTAAATAGTTGGTGTACGTGAGTTTACAACTGAACTCCTGACCTCGATTGAGATTCTTTATGCCCTAAATTCGAAGAGGTAATCAATTTGGTTATTGCCATTTTTTTTTCCTCAAAGGAAATCATTATAAGATATATAACTCTAAGTTTGGATACATAACCACATGATGAAATACTATTAATGTTCAAATCTAGATAACCTAACGTGAATTGCCCACTAGCGAACTTTGTAGTTTTGCGCATCATTTCGGTGGGAAATGAAGATTACAATAGACAATATTGTTAGGCTTTAGTTAATTAATATTTTTTTCATCAAAAACGAAGAAAACAATAAAAAAGATCTAGAGGAAGTCTTACCCATTATTTTAGACTTTAGAGAGCCGTGCAGTTATTTGTTTACTACTTCATTTTCCTCCACTTATTATGCTAATTAATTAAGCTGTATGTATTGGTTGATGTATAGAGCCGCGCACAGCTCATCTAGCTAGCTAGATTTATTAACTGTTATGATACTGATATATATCAGAGACTAGATATTTTAGTTATCCCAATTTATGAGCTATATGCATAGAATTTCATGTGCATCATGTGAGACACATGAAGCTCACGAATTAACTTGAATTCTGTTCATCCAACTCAACAGCTGGAATAACTCGGATACCAACTACTGATATCTTTATCATTTTTGATTTATTAATTAGTTTTCTTCCCTTATATACAATACTGACCATTGTGCGTATCTTAGTTAGCATGCAAAGTAGTGCATCTTAGTATAAGTAAAAAATAATATTTCAAAAATCCATCCCGGCCATTATGTATTTACAGAAGTCTTCAATAGCTTCTAGATCAGCGTTGATAGACAATCTCTGTGCATTAACTTACAGATAATTTATAGGATCTTGTTTGGATAAGTTACTTTGACTACGTTGGAGAGAGCGAAAATAACTAGGGTTGTGTTCTAGCTAGCTTTTATGTAACTTTTGTCCGTGGGCCACCTTGTGCTGGCTGATTTTCTTTTTTCTTTTGCGAAACCGACCCTCCCTCTTTTGAGAACATCCATCGACATGCATGTTCTTACGCATGTTTTGCATGTGTTTTTGACTTTTTGTTTCCTCTTTTATTTCTGTACATTGAATTGGACAAGCCGTGATTCTGTTTCAAACGGATTACACCTAGTATTTGACATTACAGCTTCAAAACTGCTAGGCAAAGTTAATTATTATAGTATTTTTTTTTGGCCCTCTACCCTTAATATTGAGATAGATACACATGATATATGTGAAATCGTGCCTGTCAAACTCAATATTTTTGAAATAGTTATTATAAAAAAAATATTGAAATTTGTAAGATTGTTGTTGCACGCACCTACAGTTTGCATGAGTCTTCATTATCATTTTTTTTTTCTCAGGTGGAATTTCGAGTTATGCACCTTTTGATTATTTTTTCTACGCTACATCTCCATCAAAACAAGACTTGATCAATTTATGATCCGGACAGCAAGTCTGAAATACTTTTTAATTATTCCGATATTTGCCTCTTGACCGTGGCCGTAGGCATTAGACGAAGCTTTAATTTCCTTGTAATTTCGGTAGAACGGAAAAGTCAAAGTTTACCAAGATAATGCCTTGTTCAAACTTCAAAGTTGACTACACGAGAAACCTTTACACGGTGATAGGCTCGTGGCCCAATTAAAGTTGGGCCCTTGAACTTTGGACTTTTAACACTAGTCTATGGGCTTTACGTTGTCATCATCGTCCTAGAGGCCCATACTGTTTAAAAAAAACCGGCCCACTAAATCCACACAACTATATTACAATACAGGCTAGTAAAAGATAGCCGCAATGTGAAATCTCTTTGAAGTCGCTAGTATCTTAACCACAATACCAAGAAGAAATCAAAGATAAAACTTATTTTACCACGAAAATCTCAACTGATAAGAGTTCAATGTTTACACTTTATATAGACCCTATTTCGCTCCAAAAGCATATGACAACAAACCCATTGGAAGCTATGGAGAGAATAGTGAAGAAGCTGCAACTTCCCTTGTTCAACATCTTTGTTTTAGCCATGGTAGTTCAGCTTTGTGGGTCATTGGCTAGTGGGTCTAGTCATGAACAAGAAAGAAAGGTGAAGCCCTACTAACTTCTTCTAACTAGCTATAGTTGGTAATTGATGCATTCACAGGGTTCTGATTACTTGTACTTGCATATGAACACCAGGCATATATAGTGTACATGGGAGATTCAGTAGAAACAACAATCTCTGCTGTTGATCGTCACCATGATTTGCTTTCAGCTGCTATTGGAGAGTAAGTGGACTTTGGTCTGATAGATCTAGTTCAAATACTATCACATGGGAAGTTGTAAATTTATTAATACTATCTTTCTACTTATAACTCCAGTGAGGATATAGCCAGAAAATCCAGAATTCACAGCTATGGAAAGAGTCTTGATGCATTTGCTGCACATCTAATGCCACAAGAAGCAGAGAGACTACGAGGTGCATGTGAATGCAAGCAGATTTGCATATAAAACATTTTTTGTTACTTATAGTTGGTCAAAATTTTGTTTGCATATTTTGCAGAGAATGAGAATGTGGTTTCAGTGTTTCCAAGCACACTAAGGAAGCTTCAAACGACACGGTCATGGGATTTTCTGAAAATGCCTCTCTCTGTTAAGAGAAATTCTCAAATAGAGACTGATGTTATCATCGGCTTGTTAGATACAGGTTGCCAAAAAAATTCATCTTGAAACTTCATATTTCCAATTATTATTACAGAATGAATTAATTGTAATCCAGAAAGCTCTCTACTTGTTTTGCAGGAATTTATGTGGATGCTCCAAGTTTTGATGACAAAGGATTCGGACCTCCTCCATCGAAATGGAAAGGCATATGCCAATCAGGAGGAAATTTCAGTGGCTGCAACAAGTGAATTTTTAGTCCCTCTATATCTACACTGATTTTCATGTTATTATCCGATTTAATTCCATCTAAATTTCTGTTGTGTTTCAATTCAATTATTCAGCAAAGTAATTGGTGCACGGTCATACGATGTAGACCGCAAGAATGCTGTCAACAACCTATCACCAGCGGACGATGAAGGCCATGGCACGCATACTTCCTCAACCATAGCTGGTGTGCCGGTCCAGGGGGCGAGCCTGTATGGATTGGGGCAAGGAACTGCTCGAGGAGGTGTTCCTGGTGCACGTATAGCAATGTACAAGGTTTGTCATGAGCGAGGCTGCAGCGACTTGGATATATTGGCAGCATTCGATGATGCAATTGCAGATGGTGTGGATTTGTTGTCGGTTTCAATAGGTGGCCCATCCAATGATTACTTCAGTGATGCTTTAGCCATTGGTACTTTTCATGCTATGAAGAAGGGTATCTTGACTAGTTGCTCCGCGGGTAATGAAGGGCCGAGGATGTCTTCAGTGGAGAATGTGGCTCCTTGGATTCTGACTGTTGGTGCTAGTGGCTTGGATAGACAGTTCAGGAGTTCGGCTCGATTTGGAGATGGCATGAGAACTTCTGTAAGTCTCCTTCTGTATAATAGAATTCTGTGAACTCAAAAAAAGAACTACTTACATGCCGAACATTTCAGGGTGTTTCTCTGAATACATTCAGATTGAAAAGGAGAATGTACCCTCTGATAAGTGGCGCAAAAGCAGCCAACAACAGTAGAATCAAGGATGATTTCTTTTCTCCCATGTAAGAACATGGCCTTTCCTACTATTATATCGTCGTGGCTTTTGACATATTCGTCGAAGATTTTGTTTGCAGGAGCTGTGATTCTGGGACTCTGGATGAAAAGAAGGTGAAGGGGAAGATAGTGTTCTGTCACAGGGGATATGATCAAGATTATGTAATCAAGAAGTTGGGTGGAGTTGGGGTAATTCTTGTCAAACAAGGGAACCTAGACACTGGATCTAGCTTTTTGATCCCTGCAACGATTGTCGATCCTTTAGAAGCTGAAAAGATTGACAAATATATCAACTCTACTAAGTAAGATCACCTCATTGAATTGTTTATGGAGATGACAAATTAAATTACACTGATATGTACTTGTTTACCTGGTTTCTCTGTGTGGTCTAAATCGTAGGAATCCTCGAGCTATCATATCCAAATCAAGGAAAGTGACTGTCGCGGCTCCATTTGTGGCTTCCTTCTCATCTAGAGGACCTAACCCCGTCTCCAGCACAATCGCGAAGGTAACCTATATGCATACACTGCTGATATGACTTCTAGTATCTTATTTTGACCTTAACATTGACAACTTTATGATTAATATTGTTGTTAGCCGGATCTTGTGGCTCCTGGGATCGACATACTGGCTGCTTATACTAAACTTGCATCTGTCACTGGGAGTGAAGATGACAATCGGTACGATGTGTACAATATAATGTCTGGAACTTCAATGGCTTGCCCTCATGCCGCTGCTACTGCTGCCTATATCAAGTCATTTCATCCCGATTGGTCTCCTGCTGCGATTAAGTCTGCTCTCATGACAACTGGTTAGTCCAGCTTTCATATCCTCTTTTTAGTTCTTTTTTCTCATTAAGATGTAATTGTTCCTCCAACTTATACAATTTTTGTTCTTGATGCAGCAACTGAGATGAAAGTTGGAGAAGAATTGGCAGAGCTGGCCTACGGTGCAGGGCAAATTGATCCAGTAAGGGCATTGCATCCAGGATTAGTCTATGATGCGTCGAAAATGAACTACATTCGCTTCCTTTGCAATGAAGGCTACTCCGGCACAGTCCTACGCCTTATCACAGATGAATATATAAATTGTTCAAGAATTCCTTCTATCGGTGGGAATGATGCGTTGAACTACCCATCGATGTATTTGCAGCTTGAAAATCCCAATTCTAGCATTTCTGCCATTCTTCATCGGACAGTTACTAATGTGGAGCCAGGAAACTTTATTTACAAGGCTACAGTGAAGGCACCCAAGGAGCTGAAGATCACTGTCACTCCGGACACGTTGAAATTTGATCGGATGTATGAGAAGAAAAGCTTCAAGGTTGAGATCAAAGGTCCGGCATTGAAAATTAATGTTACTGTTTTATCAGCTTCACTGGAATGGAGGAGTGATTCTTCAAGTCACAGGGTCAAGAGCCCTATTATCATTCATGCCAAAGAATTATATTACTGATGTCCAGTCCAACTCCGAAATAAGGCATATATGTACATATTGTTCATGATCATCATTTCTTTCCCTTTCAATTTGAACATTAGATATAATCAAGTCTGTTGCCATTCACCATAATTGATGGAAAAAATTACAAAAAATCAAATTTTTTTCTGTAGAATTTTATTCAATCGGTCACGAATAGTTTCACAATCAAGACTGGCCAGAGCCTTCACTTAATTAACTGGCCTTATTGAGTTTTGTAAATCATATCAGATGTTATTATCTGTTACGCATATTTAGCGCTTGCAGACCACGCCGCGGCCACCCAATGCAGAACTAGCACAATCAAGGTTGGCATACTCTATATTCTCATAACTGTTAGCTCCCAAAGCCTGTCCTGTATAGTGAGCAACAGCACAATCAGTACTGAATAGGCTTGAAGACGAAAACTCCTTTTGGCCTCCCATAACAGGCATCAACACTCCCACTTTAATCTTGCTCACATAGTTGCTAGCATAAGTCTGTCCAAGAACACCATTCACATCTCCGCTCAATGAATAGAACTTGAAGCTCATGTCAAGATGGGCAAAGCAATCCTCTTGAGTAATGCCATAATTGTGAATCAGTGAATCTTTCTCAGTAATAGGTACCACTGATGCTTTAATCTTGAAATTGTTTTCCACTTCGATATCAACGGCATTGGTGTTTCGAGTCCTTGTTATGGTAAGTCTTGACATTTTAGACTTCCACTGCCTGCCGGCGCGGTCAGGAAGGATTATACTGTCTCCATCAAATTGTAGTTCAAGGCGGTCCACGGAGTCATCCCAACTTGAGGTTTTATTGGCGCCAATGAAGAGTCTGTGGTTGTCAAAGAGGATTCCTAGAGACTGGACCCAAGTGAAGTCCCTCTTTAGGTTGGGGTTCCTGCGGCCAATGAAGTGGGCATTGATGTGTAAGTTGGAATCAGAAACTATGCAGAAGTCACTATCTTTCTTGCCATGGAAGTAGAAGGTGAGTCCATCTGCACCAACGAATCGCGGGTCTTGGCACAGTGCGCCTGGCCTATTGCAATCTGCTCATATGATCAAAACCACCATCTTATCAATATCAGATTTTTCATATAGTAGGCAAGAAACAAAATTTTGCATTGATTTCTTACACATAACTAATGAATTGAGAAAGGAGAAACTTACTGCAAACAGGGCTACAAGTGACACAATCAACATCGCATCCACCAGGGCAGGCACTGGGACAGGTATGTACCGTGCCATAGCAATGAGGATAATTCCAGTTCTTGCACTTAGCTTTCTTTGGTGAAGAACTCGGCGGTGGCAAAGTTGAAGGCGGGTGTGGCGCTGGAGTGGCAGGAGGAGGAGTATTGTGGGAAGGAGGAGTGGAGGTGGTTGGAGCAGGAGGAGGAGTGGAGGTGGTGGGCGCAGGAGGAGGAGTGGAAGTGGTAGGAGCAGGAGGAGGAGGAGTGTTATGGGAAGAAGGAGGAGTGGAGGTGGTGGGAGCAGGAGGAGGAGGACTACTGTATATTATGGTCGGGGAACCTCCATCTCCTCCTTGATTTCCATTTCCCTTTCCATCTCCTCCTTGATTTCCATTTCCCTTTCCATCCCCTCCTTGATTTCCATTTCCTCCTTGATGATTTCCATCTCCTCCTTGATTGTTTCCATCTTGTCCTTGATGATTTCCATCTTGTCCTTGATTTCCATCTCCCTTTCCTGCATTATCTCCACCTCCCTTTCCTCCCCCCACCGAGTTTGCCTGTGACTGAATTACTAGGCAGAGAATCAGCAAGCAGACCACGAAGAGTAACTTTGTCTTAGCCATTTTATACAGTAGGTGGTGATGTAGAAAGAATTGTTAGTGACTTGGTGTCTAATGAGGTAGCTACTCGTCCCTTTTATAGTTGATGTGGCTTCAAACCTGGCACATGCTCCATGCAACTTTTCTTATCCTACGTTTTCATTTGATGCTCTCACATGGCTTCGGAAGGCTCAAACCTTCAAGTCTTGACTAATACTCCAACAAATTATTTTCTTTTTCATTTAACTAATTGGGAAGGGATGAACCAGCATGTACTCCTGAGCAATGAACACAAATGGCAATGGATTAGGTTCGATCCCTTCAATACAAATGTTCTCTCTTCTAAAATGCATTTTGGTGCCGCGTTTAAAGCTTAAGTTTTTATCTGAGCTAGCTTTCTATTAATTGAAGGAAAAAACTTCACCATCACTGTAGCCATTTTCCTTTACAGCTATGGTTGGCTTGCCACCCCATTGCTATTAGATTTTAGTCGAACAATATTATAAGCGAGTATTAATTTTTTAGTCAAACTAATAAAATACAAAAAAAAAAAGAGAAATCATATAAAAGAGATGATGACGAAGTGAAACTGCTCAAATTGGGCCTGAGCCCATCTTCGACCCATGAAATCATGGGTTCAATTGTTCAGTAGCCTTTCCTACCCAAAGTGGGCTTTGTTTTTGATGGAAATATTAAGGGCATTCCCTAAGTTTTCCCTAAAATTAAGGGTAATGTTTGCCCCCAAAAAACAACCCACCCCAACCCAACCCTTTCTAGTTTCTATTTTTCAACCCTTGCCGCGTTTTCAGAGTAATTTGCTCAAACCCTGGGCATTGGATTGTCTGCGATAGGCATGATCAATCTTTGATCGGTTTCATGTGATTCTTCTCTCTTGAACAGAGGAGGACGGGGCTCTTCTTCCTGCTCTTTTGTAAGTAACTTATTGCTAGCTCTCTGTTTCTATGTTGACAAATATGTCTGCGTTGAAGCTTCGTTTGGAAGAGCCTTTAGTGTGATCGTTTATAGAAAAATCCAAATACGCACATATGCGGTCGGTCTAATTCGTCATAATTTGATTACAGAGCAGATGGAATCGCACTACTTGTTTAGAGTTTCCGAATTCTTTGAATCAAAACCTAGATTTAGGAATCGCGATACTTGTGAACGAAGTTTTGAGAGTTCAAGTGATCTTTGGCCCCAAAATAGCTGCTATGTTCGTTAATGGTTGTAGATCATGCGGAGATATGTTGAGATAGAGTTCACTATTAGTTGTGGGTTTAGTGTTTGTGGGCCAATTTTAGTGGGTTTTGTTATATATGGGCCAATTTTAACCTCTTTTGGTTATAGGGCTTTGATAAACAACAAATTTTAACCTCAGATTCAACCCACCGCCGCGAAGATCGTCTTTCGGGAAGATTGAAGATCATCCTTCTCTCCCGCCCTTCTCTCGGGCTGTCGTGACTCCCGCCCCTTCTCTCTTCCTTCTCTCCCTCCCACTTCGGCCTTCCTCTTCTCTCCCAGCGCCGTGAAGCATTCAACTAGGTATGATTTTCGGGTCTTCACTCTTCTCACTTCTCTCCCGACTAGGTAATTTACTTGTTTGCAGTGTGTATGCTTGTATCAGAGTTGTATTACAGATGGACAACTCTGATACAGTCTCTGAAATGCATATCTGATACAGTCTCGTGAACGATCTTCAAGCTTATTCTTGTCGTAAACTTCCTCGTTTCCCGCTCATCCACTTTTGTGGTTCAGGTGTGTTGGACGAGTTGATTGACTACTGGGTGTTTGGCTGCTTAAAGGAAGCTAAGAAGCAATCATGGATGGTACGTAAACCTTCTTTCCACGGTTTCTCTCTCTTAATACCTCTCATTTTGATCTGAAATTAGTGGACTGATGCCTTTGGGAGCGAAATTTCCGATCCTGTTTTAGCTAATACCTACATCAATTGGATCGCAAACGCCTTGCCTCATTTCCTTTGGATTTTGAACAATGACATACTTTTTTGATTCGTAATTCGTGGATTTCTTTTGGACTGGCTTTCACAGATTTTGTTTTCTGGTGCTATTAATTGATAATTCATTTTTTACTCACAAGCTTTCTTGTATTGTGTGGGCTTCAGTTGATTCGGAGAAACCTATTGAAGAAATCATACTGGATGGAGAGGATTTAATGAAGGGGCCACCTAGCCCCCTCATCCCACCAGAAATTGCCTCGCATGTGCTTGAAGGTGTTGATTTGTGCTCTGGGATTTTAAGGAATCTGTTCTTGTGTAAGGTTTTTTTTCTCCTTTTAGTTATGTCTATTTTCACTTTGCCCAAAGTTGCCTATAGTATTTGACAGTTATTACACCAACTAGTGGACAAGCAATTACTTTGAAATGTTGTAAATGTAACTAACGTTTGGGTAAATTGACATCCTTGCCATTTAGGTATAAATGAGCTACGTTTGAATTGACTAGAAACTTGTGCAAACTGGTATACCGGGTCCAAGAGTTGCATCTTGAGTTGTCAAAAAGAATTTTGATGATTAGATGGTTGTAGCCACTAGCCACTGGCTCCCAGTATCTTGTTTACTTGAGTTTACACAGTGAATGATCCTTTGGCTTTTATGGCCACTATTGTGGGTGCTTAAAATTTTCATTTCCGCTGGAAGATATTAAATTTCAATTCTTGGAATCTTCTAGCATAGACGGTTATGACTCTGAACAAAATGAAAACTGAGCAGATGAATGAAATTGAGTAAAAAAATAAGCCAAAGATAGAAGAAGAATTGGGAGAGAGAAAACAAGAGAAGGAAGGAATAAGGAGAAAGGTGGAAAAAAAACCTACCAGGCAACTCGGCTTGATATCCTCTTGAATGGTTCACACAGTCTACTTCATCCTCTTTCATGTATGGCTTCAATTTGGCAGGCTTAAAACTTTAATTTATATCGCACAATACTTTAAAATAAATGTTTTTTTAGTATCTATAGAAAAACTGTTCTTGCTCAATTTTGTAGGCTTGCAAGTCAACAACATTGAACCATTCTGTCAAGAAGACATCGCTTTATATCGAGAATGCGCAGAAAAGAGGGTGAGATATTTGTTATGGTTTACTTTTGCCATCCCTCTCTTTGACCAAGCTCCAACCCGAAGTGCTAGTGTATGACTGCAGGAACGAGATGTAATTATATGAGTTAGGGATTTTCATTACTAATTCATGTTTGTCACAGGATGAGATACTAAGGCATCGACTTCAAGATAGCGAGCGCAAATTGGGTTTGTCAATGCCTTTAGATGAAGCCAAGGAAAGAGCTTCCCAGCTTGAATCTGAAGTTACATCTCTGGAAAGGTAATTTCTGAATTGATGGGCAATGTTGTTGGTAGTTGGTACTATTGGCCAATGAAAGGTTCTCTCTCCGAGAAGCCGATGGGACAATTATTGCAAACCATGTTCTGCAGACTGTTTGTACTTTCCTATGGCTAGAGTAGTAATCTTTCCCTTTCTTTAATTGGGTGGCTTCACCAAAAGAGCTTTTGGTGAAATTTGATTGCTGAAAGGTGGTCTAAGGCTTCTTGATGTCTGCCTCAATAGAAACCCGTCTTTCAATATAATCCGATCTCTAAATCATTCACTAGGTATGAGCATCAAGGTTTGGTGTCCATTCGCATCTTGATGAGCTTTTAGGTCAACATAACGGCAAGTTCAATTATGCACTGTTACTGCTTCCTTTTCTTCTCCTCTTATCATATTTGAGGTTTTCCTTGCATTGTAAATCTGAAATAAAAAAACTTCCAGGAGTCACGATGTTTTGGGTGGAAGTTTCTTACTGGCCCATAATAATAAACCAATATAGCTTCTTCAATATGTGCACTGGGATTTTAAGGAATCTGTTCTTGTGTAAGTTTTTTTTTCCTCCTTTTAGTATGTTTATTTTCACTTTGTCCAAAGTTGCATATAGTATTTGTAGTACTTTTCATGCTAATTGTTCATTTTCATGTTCTATGATGTATGATCATTTTCCCATCTTCTGAGGTCACTCTTTTATGCTATTCCTCTGTTTGCAGGCACATGATTCTTGCTAGTGGAATTAAAGGTGTTGAAGGATTTCGTCAAAGATGGAGTTTACATGGTCGGCTTACCGATACGAGGTAATAATTATATATACTTTTTTTTTCTGTGGAGAAATCATTGTGGAAAGAATTCAGATGGTTTTGTTGTTATTCGTAGAATATGAGATATGTTAATAATTTGATTGCTCGGTAGCAGTGATTTGTCTTAGACCACCTAGATGCATACATGACTTCGAATCGAGTGTTGAATAATGACACTGTTGTAAGGTTTTTTCTTTGCTATTTGGTTTCATGAGTTCAAATTTCAAACCATAGCAACAATCTATTGTAGTGCAGAGTAAGGTTGCACACCTCAAACCTTGAAACAGGAGCCCTGTAAGCTTGTTTGGCATCTGATGAATGAAATTCACTGAACAAATTACGCTGAATCCCACCTAGCTAGTTGTTGAGATTTGTCAGTAAATACAGATCCCAAAAAGGTTCTGATGGTAGTTAAATATTTAATCAATGCATGAAGCATTAAAGAGTTTAATGTTTGGTAAACCTCTTCCAGCAATCAAAAGAATCTCATTGTGCAAGTGTGCTGCGTCTTCATCTTGTCTTACAGGTTTGTCATCATTTCATAACCTAAAATTTTATTTTTTCTGCAGGAATAGGTTGGAGTCTTTGAGGCAAGGAATAGATAATCGAAAAAAGGATGATTCTGTTCAAAAGGCAACTACGAAAAGATGGTTTCTTTGGTGAATGGCTGGTATTGAATCTTATATAGTGATTATCCTTTCTCCTCCTAGAGGAGAAAAACACTACACAACACCTAGTAGGCTTGTTATTGTTGGAGAGTTCACTGCAGCTAGCTTTCCAGGCTTCCAGCTTCCTGTTCTCTAAAGATATTACCAAATCATGATATATTTCTAGTAAAGGTATGGATTGTCATTTCATATGCATTTGCAATTCAAAGATCCATCCAACGTAGATTAACCTCCTCTAGCTAGGATTAAGTCTTGGGTTTGCTTTTTCGTCTACTCTTGTAAACTCACATCTGTTAGTGATCAGGTATACCAGAAGTTTCTACTTTCTACCCAAGACTAACCAAATGCATTGATCTATTCCAATAGGATTAAGCAACAACCACTCAAAATAATCATATAATCTATTTTTCAAACTCCTATTCATCAATTGCATCACAAACCTACATTCAGCTCCAAGAAGTTGCATGCTCTAGCTAGCAACACTGGAATCATAACGTCCTCGAAGATGATGTACTCCTTGAGGCACTATTTTTGTAATACTTAATGAAGTGTGCATATGCATCTGAAACGACGTTTGGACAAGACGCCAATGCAGCTCCTCAAATAACTGATGAAACCAAATAGATCCTCCTTTTTTACTATCAACTTCCAAATAACTTGAACCATTTGGCACAAAAAAAAAAGTGATGAAGTATACAGTGGTAGATGAGTAGAAAAGCAAAAATAAAATGAACAACAGAAAAAAGTGAAAACAACGGAGAAAAAAACATAAATGAAATCATGTAAAGATAGTGTTTATGTGGTGTGTAGATAAAATTTGTTTTTTGAAAATCTTTAATGGGAAATGGCCCAGTTGACCAATCGGTCGGCCCAGTTTAGATTTGAAGACCCAATGGTTTAGGGCAAATGTAATGGTGAAGTGGTATTGGGCCAACAAAGATGTTGTCTTTTGCTGATGTGGCTGTATTGTAAAATGTGTTTTGCTTATGTGGCTGTATTGGGATAAGTGTTTTGCTGATGTGGATGTATTGATATTTGATGTTTTGGTGTAGTTTTGTTGTGGATAATATGGAGGAATGGAATGTTGTTGGGTTGGGTGGAAAGAGAAAGTGTGTGGGAAGAAAAAGTGTATAGAAATTTGTGTTTTGCTGATGTGGCTGTATTAGAATACGTGTTTGACTTGACTTTTTGTGTAATAGAGGTGGGACCGGGCCAACAAAAATGTTGGCCCAGCAAACTAAATCCTATTGCATTTGCCCTTATAGGAGTACAACTACATGTTAGGCCCGTCTGAATAAGCACAAACCCTACCGCAGTACCGCCTACCTATATAGCCTTCCATCGCAAAACCCGCGGCCCTCTCTCTCCTTAAAAACCCTAGCGATCTTGCGACCACTTTCGAAAGCAGCCTCCTCTGTTCTCCTTTTTCGTCGCTCCACTACTGAGTACGTATCTTCTTCTCTCCCTTTCCCTTTCTTGACCAGTGGTGTGATAGATGTGTGTATTGTTATTGACTTGGGTAATTTTATTGTTTAAGCAGATATGAAGGTGATAGCCGCATATTTGCTCGCTCTATTGGGTGGCAACCCCAACCCAACAGCCAATGATTTGAAGACTATTCTTGGATCAGGTACTTTTTTCTATAATTTTCTAATCGGAACTATCGAATTGACGTGGATGGTGAAGCTAATTGGTATCTATGGTGGTTGATTCCCTTTGCAAGTCGCTCTTGTAGTTCCTTTTTTGCGAGAATATTAAATTTCGATTTGATATGCTGCTTAGGGCTTCACACTTTTACTGGGTTTGCAGACGTGAAATTGCGAAGGTTTTTTTTGTGTTCATATATTTGTTGCGCCTATATATATTGGATTTACATTAAATTCAGTATTGATTTGTGATTACTTTCTGAAAAGACGTGGTTAACCCTATATTTGCCATTGGATGCTCTGTGATGGATAACATATTTAAGTACTGTTGCTTCTGAAGTTTTTCTATCTAATATTTTTCTTGATTGTTCTTTTATAGGAATTATTTTGAAAATTCTTAGAATCTATTTGGTTTTCTTATTGAATTCTTTCGGAAATTGTTGCGCATTATGGGCATGAAAGTCTTGACATGTCTTGAATCAAATTATTTGAGGTCATATTACTTTTTCGTAGTATATTGTTTATTGTTAGAATCACTTGTGATCTGATTGAGGTGTTGGATTTGCTTACTAATAGTTGGAGCCGAGGCTGATGAGGACATGATTAAGTTGTTGTTGGATCAAGTCAAGGGAAAAGATCCAACAGAACTAATTGCTTCTGGTAGGGAAAAGTTAGCTTCCGTACCTTCTGGTGGCGGTGGTGGTGTTGCTGTTGCAGCAGCTCCTGCTTCTGGAGGTGGTGCTGCGGCTGCTGCTCCAGCTGAAGAAGCGCCTAAGAAAGAAGAGAAGGTTGAAGAGTCCGATGATGTAAGCATACTTTTTGTGTGAATCTAAGGGATTTTTCACTCTCTTAATTTGCAGCCTGTTATTTTGTACCAATAGATATGTTTATTCTTGCAAATATATTTTTTATAATTCTTCCTGACATGTGCTTTCTTTGTGCTGCTTCTACAGGATATGGGTTTCAGCCTTTTTGATTAAGAGGATGATTGCTGGTTCATATCTTGTTCGTTTTTGGGTCGCTCTACGATTAAGGATTATGTAGTTGGATACCTAGATATTGGTTTTTTTTTTTTTTTGAACTTTTGGTGGACAAATTATGTCTAGTTTTATATGATTTTTAATCGTATTATGTAGTTGAATGCCTTAATATTGAGGTTTTTAACTTTTGGTGGACAAATTATGTCAAAAACTCTTATATGATTGTTAATTTTAGTTGTTTGGGTTCTGATTTGATCGATCTCATTGTGAATTTAATTATTTTGTTGAGCTTTTTTAGCAAATATTGTGCAACAATTGTTTTGTGTATGCTTTTCAACCTTTCTGGTTAATCTGGTCAATTGTATGAACAATGAAGATAGGGTTTATTCACATCATGTTTTGGCGTTGTGATTGGTTTAGGTACGAATATGGTTTTATTAAATTTAGTATGGTAAGAATAGTACGATAGCAATGGGCTCCGACGGGCCGGTTCTTCGTTTGTTGAAATCTGCGGAATAGATAAAATGTTTAAAGTTGTTGGACACAAGTTTCAATAATGAATGCATGGGCTTGAAGTGGATTAAAATAGATGTTGAACACATTTTGCTTTTGGGTGTATAAAACATTTTGATATTGCAATCTTCGTTCCTTTGTCAAACCTTGCTACACCATACACCGTTCTGTCAATTGAAACTTGTAAGAACATATATCAGCCATCCAGACTTTCTACTTCATCTAAGGAATGTTTGGTGTATCGTACGGCTTATTTATTTTCAACGCTGGTACTTGACGACTTGTGGTCGCGAAAAATAGAGACCTGTAATTCTCAGTGGTCATGCAACGAACTCGGGCTAGTAATGAAACAACAATAAGAAAAAACAAACCTCAAAGAACATAATATAAGAGCTAACTAGAACCTCCTGCTGTCAACAGGCAGCAAAATTTGCAGCTGCAACAGCGGCGTTGTTAGTGCACTAATCTCAGGGTGGTAATTAACACATGCAAAAGACTTGG
Source organism: Tripterygium wilfordii (assembly GCF_013401445.1). Lineage (NCBI taxonomy): Eukaryota > Viridiplantae > Streptophyta > Magnoliopsida > Celastrales > Celastraceae > Tripterygium > Tripterygium wilfordii. The sequence goes on along the minus strand of NC_052238.1, from coordinate 2,587,517 downwards.
TTCAAAAACTTGACAGCATGTAGCACTGGGCAGGAACGTAAAACAAAACCAATCAAAGATGAAGTTTATAGAAGACTAATGTTTTACACACAAGCTACCAAATACCAATACAACAATGACACCCAAAATTTTCAGAAGATACGAAGTGAAATCAGATTAAAAACTATCATTTTGTACTTCCTCTGTTTTCCCAACCATAATCAAGCGAAAGACACCTGGCAAAGCAACATAGTTTACAATAAGCCAAGTTTGAAAAAGCCATTCTATAATTGCAAGAGGTTGAGTAGAAGTTCAAGAACAATGCACTTCACAAAATGTTTGCAGATAGGACGAAAATTTTCCAGGTCTAAATAATAGGTAGCATTCAAGACTCCAGACGTTTAAACATAAATCGCATCACTTGAGATTTACAACCTTACGTTCCCCATCAATTAATTTGCTTGACCCCTGCCAGAAACCATATGTTTCCATTGGCCTCAAAAGGAGTTAGTATGCCTCAGTTATGCATTCCATATTCCATTTTCCCACATACTAAACATAAGATTTCACAACCAAAGTACTCAAGGTTTCCTTCGTAGAATTATCCAGAGATATTGCACACATTAAAAAGAAACAGAAATTGTGAGAAGCTGCTAATAATGGAAACCCATTGCCAGGAAGCAAGAGATAATTTCTCAGCCCTAGAAGTAAGGTGTAAAGTGCTCCCAGTGGGCACAAAGTTCAGGCACTATTAAGAGCAGTAAATTTTTTCCTAGAGAATTACTCTTGATCTTATTCAACATTGCATGTCTTGACAGCGCCCTACAATGTTTCTTTTGCACCTTCATCCAATATTTCTTGGAGGATATCTCTTCTATTTGGTTCCTATTGATAAACATGAGCTATGTAATTAAGCAAAAAAGGAGACTGTCGAGGATAGAGAGAGATAGACAGAAGAAAAAAAAAGGGAAGAGAAAACACAGGAATAAAAAAAGGAAGCCTCAACCATAACGGCAGGTCATTGAGTCAAAAATGAAGCTTTTTACCAGGCATAGTTTTTTGAAGCAATAATCGTCGACAACCGCTGCTATCATACGTTGATGGATAACCAGTGAGGAGCTTCTCCTATGACTTGGGGACAGTCACATTTAATATTTTCACATCTTGATATGGCTTGTCTGTCTTGTCAGTCTTTACCTTCTCTAAAGCCTGTCAACAACATAGATTAGTTTCAAATGCCTGCTAGTCTATGGCTATGAAAGATGAAAACAAAACTATGCAAGCACGAGATGGGTCAAATAGGAAACAGCTTTACAGTGTGTGTCCTGCCAGTAGGACTCTTGAGACAGAAATTCTTTTAACCCAAAAATTCAGAGAACAAGGTAACCGTCAATTTTTCGATGGGAGGATATGACTTGCATCCTGAGATATTATTTGAGCCAGTGCAGGTAATTCATGAAATGCAAATGCAAATTGTATACCTGGAACAACATCCATTCCCTTGGAAACTCTTCCAAAAACTGTGTGTTTATTGTCCAGCCATGGAGTAGCCACTGTGGTGATAAAGAACTGCGAGCCATTTGTATTTGGGCCAGCATTAGCCATGGATACCGTGAAGGGCCTGTCATGTCGTAAACTGCATAGACAGATATACGTTATGTTACTTATTCTCACTGAATAAACGTAGTTAATAGCAATACGTGAGAACAAAACAAAATATACATGAAAATGCCAATTTTGGCATGTATAATACTCAAAAGGAGATGCAAGTAAGAATCTCCACTAATATTCCTACTATGGCAACATAGAGAACGGTATTTGCTATCATTGGCTGCCAGTACAGTGAAGGAATTGAAGTATGAAAGTTTTTGTGTGGAGCTAACGGGATACACCTAAAATTGTAATGTGAAGGAAAGTTTACCTTATGATGTAATTGATTTAATGCTTTGTAGATGGGTGTTATTAATTTAGTTATGTAGTGTTCCGTGCTAAAACAAATATAATCCTCAAGCAAAAAGGAGGAAGCTCTACCGTCTGTCTTTCTTATTTTGCACATTGTGCAACCCAACTTAAACATAAATCCAAAACAATTTCAAAACCACCCTACAATAACTGTTGTGTCATTTATTATGTTTAGATGCATAAAAGAGGAAACAAGCAGAAGAGAAGGATAAGAATGTTCGATAATGAGGCACTCCTTCAATGTCAAATAGTAAACATAACGATATCAAAAAACCGACAAATCACAGGTTAAATCCCCTGATTGATAACAAAACAACAATAATTTTCACTCACCACCCCCCCCCCCCCAACACCCACCCCACCAAAAAAAAAGTATGGCTGCTTGATGCTCTAATCGTTTCAAAATCATTACCTTTTGTGGAACTCATCCTCAAACTCCCTTCCCCAAATAGACTGTCCACCAGTGCCATCTCCCAGAGGATCTCCTGTCTGTATCATGAAACCTTTGATGACACGATGAAAAATGAGATTATCATAATACCCATTCCGGCAGTGTGTTGTAAAGTTCTCCACAGTTTTTGGACATTCCTCAGGGTACAGTTTCATGTGAATGTCACCCATTGTTGTATGCAGGATCTGGTACAATATGAAGAGTGTATATGAAAAAGGAACATGAAATGGTGCAAAACAGTGAAGTTTAATGCATGCCATGGAAAATACGAAAACCAAGTGCAACAAAAGAGCCTGAATAGCAGCAATAGCTCAGGAGCAACAAAAGATGTGTAGCATAACACATTAATCTTGTGATGTCTTGCATGCTTTCTAACAATATTAATGACTAAGACTAACCTACCTATTGGAATGACAATTATATTAATGACCCATGGAAAATTTCATGAGATGAATGACATTCTATTACCTTACAGAGCCAAAAGGCTATAAAATAAAGAAAATGTGATACATAAATGCAAAAACTAGAAAAGCTTTCACTTGACATAAGCAAAGAACGGTTAGAGGGAAACATTTATAGGTGTAAAAATGTCTAGCACACCTTTTTTTCAAGATAAGCATTCCTACAAAATAATTTTGCAACTGACTCAACAGGAAAACAAAAGTTCCTCGCCGCGTTTCGAAGACATGCAACCTTTGGAAGGAAAGGAATAGAAGTAACTCCATGGGTTGAGACTCCAAATTGAGTTGTTAAGGAAATTTGGTTGAACCTCTGTTTTTTGTTGAGGTAAATTAATAAGCAAGTAGCAACCTTAACAATGTTATAGAAACTCTCTCCTCAGCTTTGCATCAATGATGATGCCTTGGATCATAATTTTTGTTCACACACTCAAAAAATATTTTTTAAAAAAAAGAAGAGCTTGCTCTCTTTGAACACAAAAATTTCCACCAATCAAACAGCCAATTCAATTCCTCCATCAAACAGCCATAACATAATGAATCTCTATCAGTCAGCACATCCAATGAGAAATCAAGAAGAGATTAGGTAATTCAAAGCAAGAATCTGCATTAAGGTCACTAAATTCAACCTCAAAAGTGAATTGTTAATGATATCAATAAGATCTAGACCTAGCGATAAGCAATCAACATATAAGAAAGAAAGCACACCACAGTGTCAGGTAGAGATGTTGTGACAGCCTTCCCGATATCTGATACAGCCAAAAGTTCATCCGGTGGAGGCTTCTCATTGAACACATCTCTTCCCTTAGTTGCATCTTCAGGCTCCTCTGGTTCCCTCTGGCTATGTACAGCATAAAACTCATAATAATGTAATCAAATTATGCAGAACGGGAAATTTGAGTTTTCTACTTTTTCATTGCATTTTTTTGAACCCTATATTTGTACAGGGGCCAATCTGCAATTCTTGTGATCTAAAAATAATGGTATTATTGTTAATTTCTCCTTGTACTAACTTGGGTGGCACCCCCATGATTCCCTCTAATAAAAGCTTTTGTCCATTCAAAGAAAGGGTTTTTGGTAACTTGAACCATGTCGAGGAGCTCTGCCTAAAAGTAGTGTACTTCTAATCACTTGTACAAGGGGAACAAGTTTCAATTCTTCCCTCCAAATATAATAATATAACTACATTACTTATTAAAAAGGATAAGAAAACAGGTGTGCGTTCATGCTCTTCTCCCCAACTATTCATCAATGCTATTTGGAATCATAAATAAAACAATTAGTCAGAGTTTTGGGGCACATATGCCAAGAGTGCTCGACATCTTTTTCTCCCTCCTTGATAGGCAAAAACCAAAATATAACAATTTCTTTTTTGATAAGCATCAAATATGATAGAGAGTTAGAGACTAAGAAACTCATGATTTCATTGTATATCACATTACTGAACCTAGATACTTAGGTTTAATGCTTCAATGATGAAGATGACCGTTGGCAAAGCTGCAGAAGCAATGGTACCTGAATAAATAGATCCGGTGTTTCTTGAAAGCACAGCATAAAATAGTAGGATCTGTCAAAGGCTCCTTGCTTTCGTTGACATTGGCTGCAGCTGCAGGAATTTTTCTCGCTTTTTTACTACTTCGATCGCCCTGATACAAGGCAACTTTCAGGAACCTGTCATTGCTCTCCACCTTTCCTAGAATTCGAGCAACTTTGTTGGTATGCATATTTACTACCTGTCAACTCAAAGAGCAATGAAACAATAAGAAATCATAGCAAAAAAAAAACATATACAAAAAATTAGGTACTTTAAGAAAAATTTCAATAGTCCAAATACAAGAAGGTAATGTCTTACTTTTATACCAAGTAAGGTTGCATATATGAGAAAGTTAGAGCTTTCATCAAAAACAGCATTTGGTGATGGTGCAGTTTCTGTTTTTTCAATTTCCTTCTCAACCGCCATCCTTCGTCCAAAATCAATAGCTTCTAACCGGTACATGGGGACATCACTCCTCTGAAGGTCTTGAGCCACCTAATCAACAAAAGGTATTCAATCATTGTAATAGAGCACAAATACATATTTTACATGACTACAGCAAAATTTGTCATTACCTCAAGTGATTCATCATAAACCCGTCTTAGTTTCCCTGTTTTGAACCAAAATATGCGTATTCTACGATCGGGTGATGTAATGGAAAATTGCTTACCATCCGGGCTTACCTAAAGAGCAATGCAATTATATTTATCACTAAATTTCTACTCGTACAAAAACGAACTCCCACATACTCAGCAATTACAGCAACTGCACACAGAGGCATCGAACAAAAAAGTCATCAAATCATTGGCAATTCAAAGTTTTTGACAAATAAATATCATACCTCAATTGTAGAAACGGTGGTTTTGCACTTCACAATTTCAAATAGATCAGTATCACTTTTCAACTTAAAATTCACCCTGCATGCACAATAAAATGAACTGTTAGGTGTTCATGGCAATAAGAAAACCTAAAAAAACTCTTTAAATCTAATAATAAAGGTTGCCAGAAGAACAAGATACAATAACATGTCCGCTACTATGCGTTGAATGAAGATAAAAGAGAAAAAATATAGCTATAAAGGGAAAAACAGAATGCAAATTCTAACATGCACTACATACTCGCTTGCAGGGAACTGAAGATCAGTAGGGCTCCAATATTCTATTATTCCCTTTGCATCACTTGATATAACAGCGTCAAATACAGGATTGTACCTCATAACTTTTATAGGCCCCAAGTGTATCTGGAGAGTAAAAGTCAACAAATATAGAGATCCAAAGGATAAGAAACTTATAAGAACTTTTTACCCGGCAAATGATGAAGAGAGTAAGAAGGAAAAAAAGTTAATTATAAGGGCCAGCAAATTTCAAGGTAACTAAAAACCTCTCTTGAGATGATGGGCTCATTTGAACCAGCTCGTACATCATATATATGTACATATGAGGAGTTCCGATCACTAACAACTACATTCGCCTTGACATCCCCTTGTTTGTAGACCCATTCAACGCTACCAGCAACATACGATAGGCGAATCATAACCATCATATCATAATTAACAACATCATACACCTTCACCGAACGATCGCTTGAAATAGTACAACAAAGAAGACCATCTGCGCTAACCTGCATTCCTGATCAAGGCCATAGTTGAGAATTGCACCAAGCCACCAACAACAATAAATATGATGAAAAGAAAATGAAGAAGAAGAATAAGGAAACAGCATATGTTTATAAACATGATGTTTCAATAGCAAATATTAGTGAATCATAGAAAGCACTCATTCCAGACAATCTAACAAGTGGCATGGTACCTAGAGCTGTAAGCTGAAACACAAAGGTCAATGCAAAAAACATAAATAATTCACAGATAAAGGTTAAGCACCATCAAAACTCAAGGGACAAAAAAGTTGATCAATGCAAGGGTCAGCTAACAAATCTGTTTCCAGTTGAGATCTCTGAAGTCAAAGGAAAAGAACTCACCGCTAGACCGTCTATGGGACCAAGGTGGGATCTGAAATGCTTTGCAAACTCAATGCCAATAGCTTTTTTCTTCCAAAATTTCAAATGCCCTGATTCAGTACAATTAAAAAAAAGAGTTAAAAAGAAAACAAACAAAACTAAGTCATCAACAAACTGATAACACATCCAATCATCAACGACAACAAAAGATTGTTGCCCACACTAATCCTTGACCTCATTGCAGTTGAGAAACTGTCTAACAAAATATCATGAACATGACCAAGTCTATCTGCTTTGCTAACAACCTAGGTGTAACATTGCCTTTGTAAATTTTCATCCTCAGAGAAGGCAAATAAAGGCTTATCACTATTTATCAATCTTTACATTTCCAACTACTACCAGTAATAACCATCTATTCCTGAGTCATTCTGCCACAAAACATTCCAAACCTCAAGTATATGAGTTAGATTTGAAGTATCTGAAAAGAGGTATTGCATTCTTGCATTCCAGAACAAGCATTCATATGAAAATATGAAAAACAGGTGACAATTCAAATGAAAAAGGAAACACTATTTTACTTATACCATCAATGCTTCCAGTTATGAAAAATTCAGCTGCTGATACGGCCACATGCGTAACCACATCCCGGTGCATATAACTTTTCTCATACCTGTAAAATGAAAATCAAGGTTAGAAAAAAAATTATAAAAGAAAACCTTGTAAAAGCTCCTCAAGCATCTATTAACATTTTTTTCCAGCAAACGAAAAAGTGATTTATAAGCTCTTGTAAAGAGTGATAGTAATCACAAATTATTTAAAATATTTAAACCCCATTATTGGACTTCTACTTGCACCTAGGCACCTAGCCAAAAAATCAAAAGTTAAGCAAATTTGTATTTTCAAAGGGGGCGACTGGAAATTGCGGAAGCAGACAAGGAAATTCCAAAGGATGCAACTACCTAGCTACAAATCTGCATCTAGATGAAACGTAAAAAGGCACAGATAAATGCAAAGTTGGACACTATCTACTCCACTTCAAATTTTAAAAAGTGCCTCAGACATGCCTGAGATTATTGGTCTGAAATTCGTTGATTGGGGAAGAAAATGACATAAGATTTTCAAGTAGTTTTCGTCATTCCAAGCCCCTTTTGAATCTTAGGGTTTGCAGTCTAAACGTGTGAATTGGAGATAGAGGGGTAAATAAGCCAAGCTATAATTCACTAAGATCAATTAGTTTAAATAAAATCTACTGGGGATGGTGGGAATCAGATTGCCAAATCCAGATTCGCAGTTAAAAATTAGCCAGAATTCAACCATCTACTCCACATTAGAAAGTCCAAAACGATCGCATCCTAAACCCTAGAAACACTTCAACGGATAGAAACCGTAAACTTACTTCCAAAGTTCACATTATATTGAAATTACCAGTCACTGAATCGGAAAAGTCCAAAACGATAGCACAGTATATAAACCCTAGAAACAATTCAACAAACGAGAGACACAAAAAAACCGCAAAAGCAATGCGTACATGTTAGCGGAGGGAAGGGCATCGAGATATGCTTGCTCGAACTGGAGAGGACGCTTAGGGCGAGCTCTCTTCGCTGGCCCGGGCCCAACAACAGGCTCTTCCTCGCTCTCTGTCACTACAGCGTTGGTCGTGCGGTTCTTCTCTTCCTCCATTGTTTGGTCTCTAGGGTTCGTGTAGCAGGCGAAGAGTTAAATACTTGGCTTTAATATGCCCGGGAGCAAGGGGCGCGGGAGAGCACTGTTTAGGGAAAGAATGAATGGGCTTTGGTACTGTGCGTGCTTTATAAGCTGCTACCGGGGCCCGAGTCGGTCGGCCCATTTTCAATTTTTTTTATTATTATTGTTAAATAGTTAACAAAAATACCAGAAAATATTAAAAAATTAAATGGAAAACACTCTCTTAACTCCCTTTAAAATCTTATAAAATTTATAAAATCAAATGTTTCTCCTGAGAAATGATATGTTAAATTATTGTTTTTGAGGGTTTGCAATTGAATTTGAGTTGATAATTTTTTTGGAAATGGATTAATCTAAACAAAATTATGTTTTTAACTGATAGGAATCGAATATAAGTACTCTCTTTTTTCATTGTTTTTAATTTAATTGGGCCATACGTCGGGTTGGATTAGCCTTCCATTCAACTGGTCAAATGCTAAGTTGGGCTGGTAAATGTAACGTGGGCTTGGTAGGTTTGGGCTGGGCTCCTAACAGCAAAGCGAGGACGAACAGCTCCAAGACATAAACGTCTAAAAAGGCTTAGTCATTATCTGGGGCCTACACCTGCCCCTACATCTTTCCTTTGCACCAAACAATTCACATGCGAGGAAATGACAGGCTCTTCACAAAGTAAAACCATACACAACAAACCCCCATGAACAAGCAGCAATTCCTTTAAGGCCTGCCCCATGCTTGGGTCCCTTTTGCCATCGCTAGCCAGCCTATCACGCGGCTCCTTTTGGCTTTGGCTTCAGGCCAATTTCATCGCTTAATTTTCATCTTGTCAGTATCCGATGTTCCCAACATCAGCATTGACAATAGACAATAAAATCCTAGATTCTTTAACAATTTGTTCTTTGAGATCCACTCATCTCGGCCAACCGGAAAGTAACAATGAGCTAGAAACAATGACAAAGCCTTCACATTCTTATTACTTATTAGCATTTCATTTCAACTTACTAGAAATAATCCACGGGAGTTTCAGGACAACTTTCATCTGATACAACTTCTCTACTAAACGGCGGGGGAATATACGGTGGAGGTGTACATCTCAACAATGCCCAATTGACCCCTTGGAAAAAAGAATGGTGCTTGATTGCTGATGCACCATTGTGGACCCCATTCGTCTACATGGGTCCTTGGCTAATAGTTGAGAGATCAGATCCTTGGCCGTATTTGGAAGACAGGTTCCTTGGGAACTCGAGGGCTCGAGCAACTATATTAAGCTAGGGTTAGTTCGTGGTCCACACCTTTGAAGGGTGTCACCCCATAAAATAGTTCAAACATAAATATCCCGAGTGTCCACCAATCCACTGGACTCCCATGGCCTTCACCGGACACAATCTCCGGTGCCAAGTACTCGTGGGTACCTACAAATGACATGGACCCTGGACATCAATCGGCTCAGCCACAAACTCGGGACCCAGCACGACTGCGTATCTTCTTTTTGCGTTTGCGTTTTGGGTTGAAACATGAAACGGCAGGGACTCTACAGCTGGGAATGATGCAAGAAGTATGAGGTGAATGGACGATGCTCTACCTGGTACTCGGTTTGTGGGGCTAAAACAGGGGTGCTTGGATCAGAAACAATCTGCGGCGTTGATGTAGAATCATCACATTTTAATGAAAGGTCAAAATCTGTGAGCATGATGTGGCCATCTGATCTAACGAGCACATTTTCAGGCTTTAAATCGCGGTATACAATTCCCATCATGTGAAGATACTCTAAAGCGACCACCACTTCTGAAGCATAGAACCTGGAATAACACGGAATCAAAGCATCCCATTAAGAATGGACTAATTGACTTAGTAATTACAAAAGAAAAAAAGCAATCTTACGCTAAGCTGATTCGCAAATAGACTAATAAAGTAAACCCACATGAGATTAAAATAAGATTAGTGCAGCTTCAAAAAGGGGACCATCGCCTAATAGAATAATCAAGAGGGTGCAACAGTCCCTAAGCACTCGATTACATGACCCAGGAAGCACGTGGACCAACTAATGGCGATAGTTCTAGATATTTATTCTTTAGAAACCAGAAATTGCGGTTTACATGCACGATATTGTCAAATCAAGGCATTAAATTATTTTGATTCTATCTGTTACATATGTTCTAAACAAACTTCCTTGTAATCTCTACGCCAAACTATTTATTCTGATGCAATCTATAATCAATAGAAAAAGGAAAAGAAACTTCCACCCAACATGCGCCAAAAACCGAAGTTCAGTAAAGAAATCACCATAATCGTCTACTTAACTTTCCTTTTTACATCATCACTATAAACTAAATGTTTCTACAACATAGTGGAAAACTCATAAGTTAGAGCAGAGGCAAGGATCGACTGCATATATGGTCAAGCACCATAATTTGGGAACAAGGTTAGGTTATATAAAGAAATTTAAAATCATAAAATCATATGAGCTGAGAAGGTAGATCATTATTGAATCATCCAAGCCAATATGATTATTCATTCACATTCACAAAGAGCTCATGGATTTTCCCTGGCTATGTCTACTTTCTATAGAGGCCGAAACAAGTAGAAAATTATAGAAAATCATAAGAAAAAAACAATGAGGAGTGTAAGGTCTGTGCATGTCTTGAAAAGAAAAAGGTCGAGAAAATACGTAGAAATTTGTTGCTAGAAACACTAAACAAGAGACCAGGAAGCAAATAGGAAAAAATTGGGACCACCAGTGACCAGCCCCTACTGTTGGGAGGTCTAATATGAATGATCAACCCAGAAATCCCGGGCCAAAGATAACGGAACACAAATTAATTGGAACTTTGATACCCGGGATATATATTTTGGATAACACAAAAGCAAAATCGAGCGTCGCATTTGTCCTCTCAATAAAGGGAAATGAATAGATTTCAAACAGCATCGGACTCTTGAGTGTGGAGTACTGTCTTTTGGCCCTCTCATAACAAGCCTATCTGCTTTAGACAATATCTTAAGCCGCGTTGAAGTTATAATTCTAGATCTTAGTCCTTCCTAATTAAGACAAACGGATGAGTCATGACCAGCTATAGAAACCTAACTTGGTCGCAGTATGCAACAGTACTTGTAAACAGTAACCACAGGCCAAATAAGCTGGCACGGACATGACACCTTCAACTGCTAAATTATGGGATGCGGAAGCGCCACCGTTGCTGCTGAGTTGTTGGCCCCCCCAAACCATGCATAAAACCACTAGCTGACAACAAACCACACTGGCACATGTAGTAGAAGAGTGGCATTAGCGTAATAGTGTTGTAGTAGAGACCCTATTGGCTTCAAGAGCGTCCAATTGGCACATGGCTCTATACTTAACAAGCACAGTGAAACTTCCAAAGCCACACGCGTCGAACCCTAATAGGTGAAGAATAAAAAAGGTCAAACATATCCATTGACTTCAGTGCTCCGGATCGCTTCTTGTTCTCTAAATCGTGACACGACCACACATGCCAATTAAATCATACTCACAGACGACAGTGAACTAGCGGGTATGACGCGCACTGACCCGATCCGTCACTCTCAACTAAACCGCTCACGATCACGTAAATTTTTGAATATGATAATAATTCTACCAAAAAGAACAAATTTAAAGGAAATCAAATGCGTGCAAGTGATGAAGGGTGCACCTGACGGCGGTTTCGTCGAACCGTTTATTGGGCTGGCGTTGGCGGATGACATGGAGGTCACCGCCGGGACAAAACTCCGTCAATAGGCAGAGCCAACGGGGCGAGTCTATACTTGCATAGAGTGTAGGCAAGAAAGGATGGTCCAACAATTCGAGTATTTCCCTCTCCGTCCTGGCCCTGCCTTCCTTACTTCTCGAGATCAGCTCCTTCTTGTCCATGACCTTGGCGGCGAAGAGAGCGCAGTTACCGGCATCAGCGGGATTCTTATGCTCTGCGAGATAGACGGAGCCAATGTCGCCGGCACCAAGCCTAAGGGAGAAGCGGAGGTCGGCGAGGGAGATGTTGGATCGGACCTTGGATGAGAAGGAGCCGTGAGTGGACGTGGCCGGTGTGAGAGTGGTTGATGAGGAACCGGAACTCGTGCTACGGTGGATTGTGGTCGCAGTGGTCGCAGTGGAGGTAAAGCTCAGGCTCTGCATATCGTCGGCGAGGTCGTCTGGCAACGACGACTCCATTTCAGAGACACAGGGTTAACGCCGTGTGTTTTTGGAGAGAGGACCGAGACAGTGAGTGCACGGGTACTTTTTTGCTTTTGAAGTGGGGTTTAGCGTTTTATTGGGCCAAGAATTTGGGCCGGCCATTTGTTAACACATTGGATTTGCCGACTGAGTGATTTTTGGGTGAAATGGTGGTGGGCCTTATCTTCGGACAGAATCCTAATGATGGGGATTACGACATCAAATTATGGAAACTTTTTTTTATGATCATTAATTGCATACGATTTCTTTATTCCATGTACAATTGGGGAAAATCAATGAATTTCTTTCATAACCCTAAATAATAGTAGAAACTTTTGCCTTGTTTGACAATAACAAACAAACAAGCAAGATCATCCCTGAAATAAAGTACACCATTATATTCCCAATTCATATTTATGTCGGTTTCGAGAGGGGTTGCAACACGAGAACTTCAATTGATACCACTCATTCTATTACTACTATTCTCGCCTAACATGTTTTAATACGGATTTTTTATGGGATTCAGTATATTAGTGTTGGTATGATTGATTCCGACAATCATTCGTGCTTTCCCAAATTTTGGGTAGAAATAAATGAAAGGGATAAATGATTTTGGCGCTTCAAAATGAATATAACAGAATGGCAACAAATCAAATATTTGGTTCATTACGTGGGCTTAAATTATTGATTTGGTTTTCCAATTTTCAGAACTCACAATCAGGAGGATGTGAACTTTGCGTCTGCTGGTATCTTTCCTTCCTCATACAAGTCATTAGCTAATCAAGGAACATATCATATCTAAATCTTCCTAATCATAATTCCATAAAGTTAATTAGATTACTACTACAACCAACAAAGTGTGTACAATTTCTGTTAAGAGTTTAGTTGTTGTCCCTGTATACATGGAATTGGCATTGTCGTAGATAGACGATAGTTAACAAACTAATTGTCTCGACTCCAATTCACCTAGTATTGTCCTCTACATAAAAGCCATGCAGGCGTGTTTGGTTGCAAGATTGTTGATAGATACATGTTTGTATAAAGTGAAACAATAATAAATAATTGTCTAATTAATTACACGGCTTGAGCTATGCCACACAAGCTTTTATGATTAAGACATGTTTTCAATGTGTTGACTATGGTATTATCCACTATCTAATACTTTTACATGCATTCTTACCCTCCTCTCGAGACATGTTTCAAGTGCGTTGATTATGGTATTGTTCGCTTTTGGGTACCTCTACGGGCATTCCTACCCCTCACTTCACTGTTCTTTATATTTTTAAAAATTATTCTACTATCCCATTCGAACCCAAAACCTCTTTAGTTCAATGAGAGCGATTATAGTACCATATAATCTACGAATATTCCTACCATCCCTTATGATACCTTTGAACGAAAAAAAACACACATCTACATTGACAAAAAAAAGGCACAAGTTATGGTTGTGATTATTATACTTGTTGGTGTTGGATCTTATGTGTTAATAATGAGCATCAAAGTTAAAATTAAACAGCCATTTCAAAAGATGAAAAAGGGTATTTTGCGCGCATCAATTCAAAACTCATAATCGGTCAAAGAGGGCCCTGTTTTTTCACCCTAATCTATATGATGATGGGAGTTAAAGTAACAATCAAGTAAAAGAAAGTTATCATCCACTATGAGCGGAGTTCTGCTGGAAAGTTCAATCTTTTTTAAATTGTATTGATGACTTGGTATATGGTTAATTAATTGTATTGCTGATTTGGTATATTATTGCAAATAATCAATTATAGTTCCTCCTCTTGTTGGTATCATCAGAAATTATGGTTGGTTCATGCACTATAATAGTTCTCCTCACTCTTCTTTGTTTAATTGATTTCATTCACATGCTTTATTTTATTTTTTATTCGATGTCGCGTTTTGTATTCTACACACCGGTTTGGCAATTATCGATATGAATTGATTGAAATTGCACGGAAATGGTGTAATGGGTGAAATTCGAAATATTTAATGACCCAATTTGTGTTATTTTCTTAACCCGTAAAAATATTTTCCTTACCCAAAACCCGAAACAAAAGTGGTCGGCATATTGCCGAAATCCAATTGAAGGGAAAATTATTATTATTATTATTATTATTTTTCCATCACGTAATTGATTATTTTATTTTTAAAAAAGAGAGGCAAGCACGAGACTAGTATGCCCGCTGTGCAGAGGATGCCAGTATGCGACTCCCAGTTCCTGGCCATACAAATACAACGCAATTTGAAAAAACAAAAAGAAAAGAAAAAACTCAAAGCTCCGTCTTATTTCTTTGCGTCATCTCGGAGAAAGAAACAGTAGCAGAGAGAGAGAAACCGTGACTGAGTGCGAGCAAGTGACGCTTCTCGTGATTTGCATTTCCTAACTTTCCTTTTTTCCTCATTCACTCTCCAACGTCCTTCTCGTGCCCTAATATCTCCTCCCTATTCGCTTTCGGTCTCTGTTTCTGTAGCCCTAGATTTCTATATCTGCAACTGCGGTTCTCTCTTTTATTAGTCGTCTTTGAGGCTGCCAACGGTGTCTGATTCGGTTCTTTTCGACGATTCTGGCCTTCCTCTGGTTCGTTCTCTGTTTTCCGTATCTATATGTTTCTCATCTGTTATAATTTTTTCTTAGATTGTACGGTACCGTGGTAGTCGCGAACAGAGGTGGTACTTAGGTTTCGTGATTTTATTTTTCTTTGTTTAGTTAGTGTTTTGTTTTTTTCGTTGGTTACTGTGATTATACTATTTTCTTCATTTTTTTTTGTGCGCTTGTTTTGTGTTTTTGATCTCACGAAGTCTTAATTTGTTTTTTTTCGTTGTTTGCATATGAATTCAGATGTAATCCAACTGAAAGTTTGTGATCACGGTGATTGATTTCAATGAAACTAAAATTAATTAATCTGAATTTTTGTCTTTATGAAATCCCAACAATTTCAAAATTCTGGCTTAAATTAACAATGGTTCAGATAATTTATGTCAGTATTGAAAATTGTTCGCACGCCTCTCTAAATTCTATGTATAAATGACCATTATCTCTAAATACTGTTTACTATGAACTGATATGGCTTCTATTATCTGACTTGCTTTTCATTGTAGGATTTGACAGCTTGATTGTTAGTAGATGGATATTACTAGGCTATTTGCATCTCGCAATCATTATGATTGAACTGAACCTGAAAGAAAAGGTGGGATTCTATCTGATCTCTGCACGGCTTCATCTTCAAAATGTTTCTTCGGAAATGGATTAGTATAATTCATATGTCAATGTACTTGTTCATGGATATTTAGTTAAGTCCTACAAACATGGATGCGTCACCTAGCACTAGTGAAATTGTTGAATCAACTGAAGAACTAGATTTTGAAGCCAGAAGAGGTGGAAAGGCCAAAATGAAATTTATGCCAAAAAGTGGAAAAAAGACTTATATAGAGGATGACATTAACCGTCTCTTTGGTGCAATTGATGTGAAAACTTCAGCTGGAGCTTGCAGCCTGTCCCATGCTGGTGGTGGAGATGCTTTAAGGAAGAGTTTAATGAAAAGACCCATGAGAGTCGGTTCATCTCAGGCTTTGGGAATTGGAGTTTCAGAACCTGTGAGTTTGAAGCAGGCACTAAGAGGATTATGCATCTCTCAGGCATCAGAGTTGGCTGCAACGAAGCGATTATTGAGGCCGGCTGGTGCATCAGGGATTCCTGAATCAGGAACAATCAAAAGGTTCTACAGAGCAGTGGTGGTTGAGGACAATGGATCTGTCTCCCACCTGACTCAGGGGAAAGCAAATTTAGTAGAAATCTCTTTAGTACCCGAGAGAATAACATTTGATTCTTCTGAGAAGAGGTTTGGACCTATGGAAGTGCCTAAAGCAGAGTTATCGAATCTAAGTTCTCATCCTTCTGATCCTTTGGTTGAAGTGACGACACAGACATCCATGATGACTAAATTACCTAAACAGGAGCAGATTCTTCATTCCCCCTGTGGCTCGGATGCTGAGATAACAGAAATGGGGAAAGACATGCTGACATCTGCAGATTCTTCTACTGCTAATATTAGTGAGAAAGTTGACGAAAGGACCTCAGACTTGAGTAAAGTCACTGTAGAAACTCCCATGCCAGAGAAGGGGCAGAAGGACAAGTTCCATTCTGCATTTTTATTTACCAAGTCCAGCCCTGGTAGTAGAGTAAGCAATTCTGGTTGCAATAGTCCATGTTTTATCAAGCCTATCTTCAGAAACAAGAGCTTCATGAAGAAAAAAGTAAAGCAAGATTCAACTTCTGCTTCCAGCAGTTTGAATATATGCAACGAAAAAGATGATCTAGGTCCTAGTGCAAGTAAGTTGAGCAGTTGGACACGCGACTATAGTCCAAAGAATGGGAATAAAGAAAATCAAAAAGCATCTCCAGTTTGTAGAAATTCAAATCATAGCATTGAAGTCAATTCAAGTATTCCTGATGCAAGCTCAAGCAAACCTGGTACTAGTTTGAAATGTGATAATAGAACCGTAGTGACAATAACTGACGAGAGATCTAGATCAAGAGAAAAGGGGGAGTTCTCCCAAAGCTCAAAAAGTAGTATTGGTGAGTATAGTAGTAGCACAACTCTTAGTGAGGATAGCTATCTAAGTGGATCTAGTCGTTGTGGCTATAGACCTCACATGTCAAAAGACTTGAGATGGGAAGCCGTTCACCATGTTCAGAAGCAGCACGGAAGCTTGGGTTTGAGACACTTCAAGCTACTGAAGAAGCTTGGCTGCGGTGATATTGGGACTGTTTATCTTGCTGAGCTTGTTGACACAAACTGCCTGTTTGCATTAAAAGTGATGGACAATGAATTTTTGGCGAGCAGGAAGAAGGTGTCTAGGGCCCAAACTGAGAGGGAGATTATGCAGATGCTGGATCATCCTTTTCTCCCTACATTATATGGCTATTTGGTGTCGGATAAATTGTCGTGCTTGGTTATGGAACATTGTCCTGGGGGAGATCTACATGTGCTGAGGCAGAAGCAACCCAGTCGGTGTTTCTCCGAATATGCAGCCAGGTGAATGTCTCTCCTATAGCTTCACTTCTGATGATTTTTACCTCTATCTCTTAGCTTCATTATATATGTTTTTCACTAACAACCGGTTCCTGACTTCGTATATGCTGTACTATGTTCTATGCATAATCTAGTTATGAGCTGCGTGTGATCATGTGTGTCTGTGCATAAACTATGTGCTATGGGTGTTTTTCTCAACCAAGTTGTTACATGCAACATATATATGGAGAGATAGATACATAAATACATTTGTGTTTCTCTACAAATATATTTCCTCTATAAGAGAAATTGTCTTGTTTGCATTTATTCAAGAAATGAGTTATGTGGCTAAAAGTGTTGTTAAACCCTAACCCTGAAGGAGACAAGTTTCATACCATTAGGTTGATACACAAGTTGATCTGGCTAAGAGTGCTGTTAAACCCTAAATCTGAAGGAGACAAGTTTCATACCATTAGGTTGATGCACAAGTTGATTCACTCCTAATGTTTACTCTGGTCCCTTGATCTTCTGGAAACTAATGTCATGTTGTCATATTTGTAGGTTTTACATTGCAGAAGTCCTCCTTGCGTTGGAATACTTGCACATGCTTGGGGTTGTCTATCGAGACTTAAAACCTGAAAATATTCTGGTCCGAGAAGATGGGCATATAATGCTCACAGACTTTGACCTTTCTCTCAGATGTACTGTTAGTCCTGTGCTCCTTAAGTCATCTTCACCAAGTGCGGATTCCTCAAAAAATAGGTCCAGTCCTTGCAGTGAAGGTAGCTGTATTCACCCTTTTTGTCTCCAGCCATCTTGGCAAGTTCCTTGTTTCACTCCTAGGCTTCTATCAGTCGCTGTAAAATCACGGAAGATCAAATCTGAGCCAGCTGCTCAAGTTAGCCCATTGCCACAGCTTGTGGTGGAGCCAACAAGTGCCCGGTCAAACTCCTTTGTCGGAACCCATGAATACCTAGCTCCAGAGATAATCAAGGCTGAGGGTCACGGGAGCTCTGTCGATTGGTGGACGTTTGGAATTTTGCTATTTGAGCTGTTATATGGTAAGACCCCCTTCAAGGGTCCTGGGAATGAAGAAACCCTGGCCAATGTGGTGTCCCAAAGCCTCAAATTTCCGAATGGTCCTATAGTTAGTTTTCATGCAAGAGATTTGATCAGAGGGTTGTTGATAAAAGAACCAGAGAGTCGATTAGGTTCTGTGAAAGGGGCTACAGAAATCAAACAGCACCCCTTCTTTGAAGGCATCAACTGGGCTTTGATTCGCTGCACGATACCACCAGAGCTGCCCAAATTTTGTGATGCTGCGACTGGTGTGCCAACAGCAGATCCTCATAATACAGAGAGCTACCATCATAAGGAATCCAATGGTAGGGAACATATAGAGTTTGAGATGTTTTAGCCCATATTTGTGAATTATGACGACCGAAGATGCATGATTTCTTATTGGAAAAGAGATTCCTCATCCTTCTTGTAACTGATATAATAATAGAATATAGTGTAAATGTAATTCAGCAAATAGGCTTCACGTTGTTAAGGATATAGAATATAGAGTGATACAGTAGTATCCACTGCTCATGGAGTGGGATTTTCTCGTCCGAATATTCTGCTATGCTACTATCAGCGGCCTGGTTTAGTGGTTTGGACTCGTTTTTTTATGCGTCCAAGTTCTTCATCTCCCGGAAGTCTTAATGCCTCAGGTAGATGTTATTCGTTTGCTAGCTCTCTTACAGCCTACAGGGCAGTGAAGTGTTTTTAGATGGGCTGGCTCACCAAGCCCAGCCCAGGCTCAAAACAGAAACCACGAGCAAGTGTAACTTCAATGTAATGTACACAACCCTCCATGACCAATTACATTCTAATTCTATCATGTACTAGCAATTCCTCTCCCCAATCCCACCCATTTTTGTTTTTCTTTATCGGGATGGTTCTGATTCATACTACCTGTTCTCCATTTGGTTTTAGCATAAACGAGGTTTCCACACCAACTGTGGTCTCGAGGATATCCTTCAACAGTGTTTGTTCCAAAGTGGCAGCTCGTTTGAATTTACCGTTATGCCACCCAAATCTCGTTCTCTCTCTGAGTTCCCCATTTTTTAGTCTTCTACGATTTATCCCCAAAACCCAATACCCATCTCTCAGAAACCCCAATTTCGTTCTCTCCTCTCCTTCTGGGTCTTTGATCAAGGCATCAATGTCGTCTTCAACTCCATTAACTGACTCAGCCACGGAAATCAAACCCTTCTCTGTTCTCTTTGTGTGCCTAGGCAATATCTGTAGGAGCCCAGCTGCGGAGGGTGTCTTTAGAGGCATTGTAAAGAAGAGAGACCTTGATTCTAAGTTCAACATTGATTCTGCCGGCACCATTAATTATCACGAGGTATTTATTTACGAATACAGCTACCCTACTTACATATACTCTATGTGATTTGAAGGATTTCCCCTTCTCCAATTTCATCTGCAAATGAATGGGGTACAGAAGCTATAAATTGATTCATATTTATGTTTGGTGCTTGCATCTTTTTTGTTGTTGTAAAAGGGTAATCCGGCAGACCCAAGAATGAGGGCGGCCTCCAAGAAGCGTGGGATGGAGATAACGTCAATTTCAAGGCCAATACGTCCATCTGATTTCAGAGATTTCGATATCATTTTGGCAATGGACAAGCAAAACAGAGGTTATATTTATTGTCATTTAGGCCATAGAATTGGATGTTAGATTGTTAGAGTCAAGCTCCTGTATGCATAGATAGATGATGCTCACATATTGTATGTGTTCATTGTTGGATTTTGTGTGCAGAGGATATAATGGAGGCCTTCAATAGGTGGAAAGAAAGGGACGGATTACCTGCTGATGCATATAAGAAGGTTAGTAAAAGACCCATCATGGTTGAATCTGGATAATCTAGACGGGTCTAATGTTTAATTTCACCTTACAGGTCAAGTTAATGTGCTCATACTGTAAGAAACATGATGAAAGTGAAGTACCGGATCCATATTATGGAGGTCCACAAGGTTTTGAGAAGGTAATAAATGAGCTCAACTTGTCGTGTGTGTTTGACATATGGGATGAATCTGCATACTTTCTCTTCGTTGTTTTATATAGCTATTTAGTTTGGTTTCTTATACTATAGAGTCGATTAACCATGGAAGATGAAGATGGTGTATGATGTCTCATGTCATACAGCTGCAGCCTGCAGCATTTGAATTGCTTGCTATTATTATGGAAAAGTTAGCAAGTTGTATGTATTTTATTGGCTCATAATGAGATACCAATGAAGAATGTTTCTACTTAAATGATGATTGAAGTTGATCGGCCTCACAGAATGAGTGCATATGACAAAAACTTCTGTTATGGTCTTAAAAGTATCTAATTTCTTGATTGATTGGCAGTGTTACCTTGTGAAACTATAAGATTTGGTATTTCTTGATACTCTGCTACTTGTATTTCTTGTGACGGCAGGTTCTAGATTTACTCGAAGATGCTTGTGAATCATTGTTGGACAGCATCTTGGCAGAGAACGATCGCATTCTACAGTCTTAACTCTGGTGTAAAGCCTTCACAATCGACTCTATGGACCAACATTCTGTGACTCTGTGTACATGTTATAAACTTCCATGCAATAAGGTATCTTACCAAGGAACTAAGCATCCATGAAGGAAATCATGGTAAATCTCATGCCTAAATATGAACTTCGTGCCATGCCTAAATGCCGGTGGCTACACAATAAGCAAGAGGAAAGGTATTGAAATTGAAAGCCACTGGTGTGTGTAGTGTGCTCAATCACGGAATCACCTGCTCGGCCGCTCTCATGAGGTGCTTTGTTTTTTACTCATGGTTTATGATTTTGCAATGTCAGATTAACATTCACAATACCTCTTTTCAAATTATGTTTTGTTCATGAGCGTGATCTCTGCTTAGTAGGTTGTATGGTAGGAAAATTCTGTCTTGTTCGCTGCCGACATTTCCAGGAATTTTCAAAACTAAAGAACCATAGACTGCTTGCAATGCGATGGAGATCTGTGTTGATAGGTTCTCCAGTAAAACATATTGTTGATAGGTTCTCCAGTAAAACATATGTTTGACTAACAACTGAAACTGTTCGGGAATGTAGAACTAAAACCAAATTACATAGATGCTATTAACTCAATTTACAAAGGTCTTATCCATGGATCTTAACTCAACTGGATCCTCTCTGCTCTGTAAATGAAATTGATACCAAGAACCGTTTCTTATGACCACACTCCTTCCTTGGCTTGGCTCTGATCTGATAAAAAGGGTAAACGTCACCTGTGTACAAAGCTCTTGCAGTGGATGGGGTCGGGGTCGGGGTCGGGGTCGGGGACAAGCAGACACTCATATGATCATATAAGAAAACATTTACAAAGCCCTCACTCCTCTTTCATTGATCTTTGCTACATCAGGATCCTCCATTCTGCCCTGTAATTGAAATTTATATTATGAAGGACTGTTTTTTAAGGCCACGTTTCCTCCTTGGATTGGCACTGATCATGGAGAAGGCGTTTACAAGTTCTGAATCCTCTTCATTGACAAGTATCTTTGCTGCACCTGGGTTGGCAAGAAGGAGCTTTGCCACCAGATATCCTGCAATTGACCAAGTCTGGAATAGCCGAGCCTGTTTTCCAATGAATCTTCCCCGCTTGGTGTCATAATATTCAGGCCACTTATCACGAGAAATGCGTCTCTCAGTCAGCTCAACAGCCTTTTCAGCCAGTTCTGGTCTATTCATTTTTATGCACGCCACAGTGAGCTGAATGAAAAAAGTTCCACGATTACATTAATTTCATAAAGAGTAACGCTAGAGACCCCCTACGAATTTCAATGATACTGAACTAACCTGCCAAAGCAAAGTTGGCCACGAGCCTCCGTTGTGGTAAGACCAAGGACTGCAACAAATAAAAGAGGAATATGAGAGGAGGGAATCAGAAATAAGAATAAGAAACCAAAAATCAAGAAAAGTAGAAGTATTACGTGTTCTTGGGGTCACTTCCTGTGATGATCCGCCACTCCTGGCCTTCAAGAGCAGGGTAACATATTTTGAATGGCATTTCTGCCACTAATACTCCCCATTTTGCTTCAATAAGATCTAAAATGGCATGCGATTGATCTTGTGTTGCAAGACTGCTAACAATAGACCACAAGTTTCCAAGTGAAAAGAAACGAAAGTCCATGTGGGCTGGCTGCAGGTTTCCAATCAAATAGCCTCCTCTATTGGGCATAAATTCCACCAACCAGGGAGGAATCTGATCTGGATAAATATTGAACTTATTAACTGCATCATAGGAGTACTCTTCTGTGGAGTAACGGTATATTACATTAAGTTTTTTCAAATCGATCCAGTAATATTCCCTGATGTGGAATGACAGTGCCACTAGGCGATTGTTAAGAGCTCTAAGAAGGTCAGCTGATCCCTCTTCAGGAGCAAACATTTCACGAGCACAAAGCAACGCTGAATAAAAAAGTGCCTGAAAGGAAAACCAACATCATGACAAAGTTTTGTTGCAGACTCTTCCATGTAACACGGAGAATCCACAACTGCAGGCGATTTGATATCAGAAAGAACAAATCTAGACAAATCTTGACAAGAAATGTGGAGCATGATACCCAAATCAAGCTATTCAGTCTTGGCATGGGGGTCAAATCTTATATGTTCTTCCAATCTTACCTCACTTAAATTGTGAAATTGAAAAGATCAAAAACAGGAGGTACTCACCTGAATCTCAAGCGGATGCCCATGAATTCCCATTCGACGGTCTATCATGCAAGAACCATCAGTCACCAATAAAGTTGGAAACATGTCAAAGCCATCAGTCAGGCACAACCGCAAAATCATTTTAATCCCAGTTTGTACATCCACTCTCTCTTGCACTGAAAGATCTCCTGAGCATTTTCCATATGCTCGTAACAGTATAATCCACCATAATCCTGACAGGAAGATCATAATGTGTACAACAACTCTTTGACATAAGAACTTTAATAGTATCTAGAACTAGAAGGACAAGCTTTTGAGAAGAAGAAATTTGGAAATAGTTTCCTCACCAGAATCAACTGGAGCAACACGGCCAATTGCTGCTTCACCAAAGTCAGGATCTAACACATCTTCAGTTGCAGAATCATCACCTTCAAGTGGAACAGTGCGCACCTTGAAACTGGCAGGCATTAGACCTTGACCAGGACTGTGACAATCCATGGTTTTCTCCCAGCTCTGTCAATGCAAATAAAGTTGATCACAACATCAATTAACAAAAAATTGATAAATTGCAACTAACTAACAAAGTAATTTGATAAGCAAGATCAACCTATATGGGATAAACTATTTTTTGAGTTCATGGATGAAATCAAAGGTCGGGTTCGGGAATGTCATATAAGGAATCAAAAAGAATTTTTCCTGAATAAACAAGCCAAATCAAGAAACTATATGTTTGTAATATTATTCGGAAACTCAGAGATTAAACTACCTGTAGCTGAAGAGTGTAAAGAATGAAGTTTCGAACAATATCGTACTCTCCTTTCAAAAGGAATGCTATCCCCGATGGTATGAAGTCACGAATAAAGACATGGTCATAGTTCAGAGTGCTAGAATTGGTAGGATCATTAGCTGCAATTGTCCCAATAGGATTACTGCAATAATAAACAATCGACTCCCGCAAAAGATTCCATGCCTCTTCCTCAACAGATTTTGAACAACTGTTCTCCACTGTACCTAAAATCGAATTGGCAGCATCTAGATTACCATTCAATGCAAAATCTCCCTTGTCATTATCCAGGCCATTTATAGGCAATGACACTGATCTTCCTTCGGTTGCTGTCTCGTCGCGGATATTTTCAGTCCACTGGCAATTGCATCTCATGGGCACCAACCTCTTAACTATTGCCTTTCCACGGGAAAAGCCATTTATGCTATGAAATGGATATCTTCCAATCATTCCCAACCTATAATGCAGCGGCGCAAACCCTGAACCTCTTTTCTTTCTATAATTTACAGATTCAACAGGAAGTCCTGAGCTCAAAATCTTGAAACAATGATCAAACAGAGAATGACCAGGAGAAGACCCCGACAGAACTTGCAGAGCAGCTTGTGAAGTGGCCATAGTCATAATACTACAAACAGACCGGAATCAATAATTTCTTCCACATAAAACCTCCGACTCTGAGAGGATGCCTCTAAAGCCAGCCTAAAACCTACATCAAAGAAGCAGCCAAAAGTAGCAAATCTTATCACATGTCTACAAAATTCAGTGATTATTCAAATTTCAACGACTAATCATTCAGTTTCACATGATCAGTAGAAGCTCTGAGCACATAGTACACCACATAATAAAATATTTCACCAAACAACTTTCCGCAAAAACAGTATTCGTTTGATCTGAAATCGGTCATTCTTTGCTTTTAATACTTCTGAAAACAAACGAAAACATGAATCGAACAAGGTTCTTTTCTGTTCTATTCATCATCTGATTCTGGAAACGAAGTAAAAGCTGAGTAGGATGATCGCTGCAGCTAAAACTTACAGCGAGGTCAACAAAACATTCTCTGATAACTCTGGTTTCTGAGCGTACCGGACCAGGGTGATGCTATAAGTACAGAGTGTCACTGGCCGCTCGACTTGTTCGGTTTTCTTTGATAATCTACGCTCTTCCGGCGGTTTCGTGCCCCACTAGGCTTTTTATCGGGACTAGTGATAAACACAGATTGAGTAGACTGATAGTTTGCAATCGGAGTCGCCCAAGTCGCTGAGAGAGATGGTGCCACGTTTCACGCCCCCATTCATTTAAAATATCAATTCTCATCCGTGGATTTTTTTTTTTAATTACAGGAGAAAATAATGATGAGAGACTCGAACTCCAGATCCCCTATTAGATACAACACACACATAAGGTAATCTAAGCGACTCGTGTTTACTGATCAGTGGAATTTTACTTCATAACCAAATAGAATTTCTCATGATTAATGTAATTTACAAAGATGTAATTAAAATTTATTGTAATTGGGGGTTATATGAAGATTCATATATTTTTACGGTTTCACCCTGTATGATGATTTTTTTTATCAGGCCCTGTAAGATGATTTGAATGAAGAATATATTGACACTACAAGTTAATTACGGTTATATAAAAATGGCTTAAATAAACATATACATGATATCATATTACATTGAAAGAGTAAGGAATAAAGAAATTACATGAATAATTCGATAATTAAAAATAACAAAACCCGTCTTACAATGAACATTTTCTGAGAAAATGAAATGCATAACGATAAAGGCAAATTATGATCGGCTCTAATGGGGTGTTCTTGGTCAATAGAATCACTTTGAATCGCTCTCCTATACACTAAATAATAGAAGTCTTAACAATATATAATCAATTATAGAGTGATTCCTTTTTCCTTTTTTTTTAAAATTAGGTCAAAATTGAAAACAATCTGGAGCCTACATCTTTCCGTTCATGTCAAAACATGACCCTCCGATTGAAAATTGTTCACCTTTTAAGTTCATGAAGTGTCCATTTGATGATCATTATCATTATCTCCCTCGTAATATTCATCATCACGCTGGATAAGCTTGTCCTGGGTGTGCTCTGAAAAGGAATGCAAAGTAATAGAAAGAGGCATCAGACAGGAGCAGATCCAGGGCAAAAAAAATATACACATAAAAGCATATATGCAAGCAAGCAAGCCATGTGCTCAAATGTGAGCCGGATTTTCCACTTACGATCCATGCGTTCGTCAGGGTTCTGGTCATCTTCATCAAAATCAGGGATATAAAAGTCAGGCGGAACCTGCATGAATTGCACAAATCATCAATATCACCTGCTGAGATTCAACAGCAACCTACCAAATGATAGGTCAAGAGTGGCTTCTTATCGCCACACTAACGTCATATATGCTACCATGTAAACGACACTTTCCAAAGTTGCAAGAAAAATCTGTCTCTTCCTTACCACTACTTCATGGGGCTTACATCATAAAATAGACAAATTTGAAAGGAATATAATGTCACTAACCTCTTGCATCTGTACACTAGGAGCATGTTGGATGTAGCGAAGATTCTCCAACACTTGCATTTTAATTGTGCTAAGATATGACTTGCTATTTAAATTCTCCTGCTCAGGTGAAAGAGAACAAATCTGAATTAGGAAAGTTGTGGCTTTTCATTACGAAAAGCAAGTCTATTTGGACTTCCTCTTAATTGTCCTAAAATAAGCATCTATCCAGCCAATTACATTCCACTTTTCTCGTTGGCTTTAAAAAGAAAAGGAACATCAGCATACTGGCCAATGCGATCATCTCTGAATCTAACCATTGAAGCCTTTAACTGCTGGAAAACCAAAAGCAAAAGAGGCCAAAACAAACGGTGCACAAATAACAGACCCTTCCTTGGAGGCAAAATACCTCAAAAGGGATACAGCTATACCCTGACGCCAACCCCCCAGACTCCCAGACGATGTAGCAGAACAAGCCAGCATTCCCTCAATAAAACCTCCTCCACCGGAGGAAGAAAATCCAAATAAGGAACCCAATCGTTTGTCCCCCAGAGGAAGAAGTCGATATGCAACCAATTACATTCAAATAATATAAGACAGTAGGGCACCAGATTGACATAGGAAAAAGGGAGGGAGGGTGAGTCATGGGAGAGGGAACCCCACCAAGGAAGTGAAAATAGAAAGAAAGGGAAAAAAAAAAGTTGAAAAACAAGGAAAGGAAAGTTCATACTATGTGTCCGCTCGGAATCCTCAGAGAGTGGTGCGGGGCAAAATATTTGATATACTCGTTCTCTGGGATTTCTGCAAGAAAGTTGGAAAGATTGCTTCTTAAATGAGAAGATGGTTTCAGACTTCGAAAAGTGTAAGTACATTAGACAGAAAAAGCAAAGCCAAAGCAGAGTATTTTGCACGCATCCTTAAGTAAACTTTTTTTTGCTAATCTCTAGAAATTTTAGAGAAACCGGCGGCATGTATACGGTGGCTAAATGTATCCAACCGTGGCATTATACAGTATGTAGGTATTGAGCAAGAATAAATGCAAAAGCAATCTGAGCAAACTCCCGTTCATTTAGGAATTCGAACTCATTTCTTTTGTCTCACCTACATCTTTTACAAGTCAATAATATCTACAAGCTTAAGAATTATTCAGTACAATCAAAGTTCATAAAGAAGCGAGTTACAAAATTCACAAGCAGCAGTCACCCTGAAAAATAAAACAAAGAAGCATTCCATGGCTTTCATTTACACTTTTTTATCCTAATAAATCCACTGTCTACATAACCTTTAATAGAAGCTCTCTAACTCAGACACGTCATCCACATTGCGATTAGGGAATATTTACCCAGTGATAGCAATACAAACCAATAATAAGCGAAAAAGCCACCTCACTAATCCATTTAAAAATTAGGATTCCAGTATGCACACAATAACTAATAGCAGTAGAAAACCAGAGTACAAGCATTAGAAATGCTATTTATGTTCCTTCACACATAAACAAGAGATTCCCCTAGATCTCCTCTACATTCTACTGCAACTGCTTTAAACAAAATAAAAACCCTTTTCATACCATTAGGAAGTTCTGTGTCTAAAAGCACTCCTGTTTCAACAGTCCAACAACGAGCAACATTCTCTTTTGTATACCCCCCACCTCCAGTAACCTGCAGGACCTCATCTTTTTATGCTTAATATATATAGAAAAAACGTTTAGTCGTATCTTATTAGCTAAAAGACGTACCAGTAAGGGCAGATTGAATTTTTTCACAAACTTGACACATTCAGCATGCCCTGCAATAAAGATTCCAAGCGGCCACCATGAAAATTTGACAAACCTAATCCATCATCAACTAGCTTAAGAACAAATCAAAATTATCAAATGTATCCAGACAATTGAAGAGGGAAGCATGTTTTGTTACAAAGGATATGCACCATCAATAGAGAGATTGAAGCAGCCCAAGCGGTCCCCAGCAAGTGAATCTGCCCCACATTGGAGAACTATCACACCCGGTTGATATGTTTCAACAACCTTGGAAATAATCTAAAAGTCCACATTTGCAAGAAAATGGTTAATACTCTCACACCATCAAGCCTCAAGCATGGCCATCATGAAATTGGTGATGTTTGTCTGGAACTTACCGTCTTGAAAAGCCGGGTAAAGCTCGTGTCATCTATCCCATCCTTGAGGGGTACATTTACGGCATAGTACTTTCCTTCCCGTTCTCCTACATCCTTCAATAGGTAGTATGTCAATATACAATTCGAGCTTCGAAAACCATAAATATAAAGACAAAAAAAAAAAAAAAAAAAGTTAAAGAATAGTTCCAACTTCCAAGCTTCACAAAAATTGGAGCTGATCAATATATCACCTTAACATCACCAGTTCCAGGAAAGAATAGATCTCCGTACTTGTGAAAACTGACAGTCATCACCCTGTCATGTTCAAGTTCACCTATTTAATTAGTGTTCAAAAGCAAGAAACGATAAAATACATAATGCAAAAGCCATCAGCAAAATTCTCAATATATCATTTTCATAACAAATGCCCATAAAGCCCAATTATTAAACACCTAGTTTGACCAAAACAAAATTCAAAAAGATTCCGGTAAATTCCTAGTTGAGATTCAGCTTGGTAAAGAATATTCAATACCTGTCTGTGAAATAAAAAGCTTCTTCAACTCCATCATCATGATGCACATCTATGTCAATATACAAAACACGGGCATGATACTTGAGAAGCTCCAAGATCCCTAAAACCAGATCATTGATGTAACAGAAGCCTGACGCTTCACACTTCTTGGCATGGTGTAATCCACCAGCCCAATTAATAGCAATGTCACATTGCTGATTGTTCAATCTGCACGCGGCATCTGATAGCAAATGAGTAAGAAAATAAGGGCAAATAGACGTCACCTGAGTTTGTTAACAAATTATGTTTTAACTTACCTATTGTTCCACCAGCATATATTTGGCAAAATTCAAATAAATTATCGAAGACAGGACAATCTTCTCCAAGATTATCTGCGGAGGGAAAAGCAGCAACAGAAAAGTTTATGCTTAAAGAAAACAGAACAAAAAATGCATAGACAATCTTGTTCCTCGGCATATCATATATTCCAGAAAATTTTGCATGCAGGAGATCAAGTAAATTCCTATCCAACACTCGGATAAAACTAAAAGAAAAAACATAGAATATTTGAGACAAAAATGACAAAACCAGGAGCAATTACTATTATAACAATACAAAACAAATTGAATTTTCAAAACACCAGACAGACATCTGCTTCTCTTCTTTATATTGTTCAGTGGGGATGGGGATTCAAACCCCTACCCTCATGCATAATGGGGCAAAGCTTGACCACTTGACTGGTGATTTTTTTGAAGAAATTCTTAATGAACAAAAGCTGATAAATAGCATGAAATTCTATGTAAAACTAGGCATACATCTAGCCAAATCACTGGAGAACAAATGTAGAGTATCTGGAGTGATTCTCTGTAAAAATTCAACATAATCTGCTGAGTGAAATTGGGCAAGCTCAACTGGATATGCCTTGTGTGGCCGCTGTATCACAAAAAAAAATTGAAAAAATAAATTAACATCAATATCCACGTTTCACAGAAGTACAAATCAATGGACAGAAGAAATAAGAATTCAATTTGAAAAGTTAAAAATTCTGAGATGCTTTGAATCTTTAGTAACTGACATAAATTTCCATCTTCTTGTGGAGCTCGTATGAGAGGACCAGATGGTGGGTCATACAGAGCCGGTGTGGTTTCATGGGATGGTTTGGACCAAAGTAAACGCTACCAACATCCCCTGCAACAACCATTCATTATGTAAGTAGTATTATATGAACACTACTAAAACCTCCGAGTATAAAAGAAGGGACTTCGAGGAACTCCTACTCCATCCTCCTCTTTGGTTGCAAAGGAAATAAAGGAAAAGAAGAAGAAGAAGGAAATATCTCCAATCCGTTTGATTAATTTCAACGAGGGCAATTATCCGATTCAAAATTATAATTGCTTTTATTATCTGAAGCAAAGCAATAAGCCTAGGGTTTTAGGTTACCATGAACCAACTGATCCGACAGTTCATATATGACGAACAATAACCAGTTACAACCGTAACGCGATTCATATTAAACAATGAATTGCGAAGTTATGAGATATAAGAAAAGGAGAATCGTACCGTCGTAGAAATAGGAAATTCTATCTTTTGAGCGCATTCTAGTGCGGAAAGTTGGTGAATCGATGGTCGGAGGAGATAATGGTTATAGAGATTGCGCCAACGTTGGTGAACCGATGGACGGAGAAGATGATGACTATAGAGGTTGCGCCATTGTTTGAGCTCGAGAATTGAAGAGAGACTTCGCTTTTTCCCGTTGTTGGCTTTGACAGGAGTCTTTTCCAATTGATTATTAGAAGGGCACGAGAGGGGGTAGACCAAATAATATACCAGAGGATAAACAAACATAAAGTACATTAAACGACGTCGTTCCACAGCCCATATATCTAAATCCACAATTAAACAGGTCAGCTGAATTAGCAATCTATCTATATCTATATCTATATCTATATCTATATCTATATCTATATCTATATCTATACTTATATATAAAGGAGATGCTCTAACAACTATTAATAATTTTTTGACACCTGTATTTCTAAAACTCTCAGTTTCTGCCTATGTGGACTCTTCCCCTTTCTTATCTATATTTCTCTCCACTCACAATTTTTTCAAAAAAACATCACCAGAGTCTATTAAAAAAAAGAGTAAAAACAAGCAAAAGAAAAACGTAAAAACAAGCAAAAGAAAAAAAATGTAAAAGCAAGCTCACGTCGTTCATGCTTCTTCCTCTTCTCCTTCCTCGAATTGTTTCGAAAAACGGAGACCCAGAATATAAAGTATTACGAAAAATAGGGATCATGGTGTAATTTCTCAATCTAAGTCGCTCCTCAGTTTCGTGTTTTGCGTGTTGCTGATTTGCAATGTTTGAGGGAAGCTCAGTGCAACGTTTGAGGGAAGCTCAGGGGAATTTGTAAGGTTTGATCTCTAATTTCTCTCATCTCTCATGGGAATTTGTAAGGTTCTAATTCTCCAACCCTTCTTTTCAATGTCTTTCCTTTGTGGTTTTGGTCATGAGATCTGAGTTGTTGGATGACGAGTGTACGACTCTGTATTGAAGAATTTTGTTGGTGATCCCTTTATTAAATTGGATTTTTTGGGCTTCCGGTAGCGTGATTTTGAATAAGCTTATGCGATTTCGTTCACTTCAATCACTTTCCGTTCTATAGCATCAATCTTTGGAGCAGTATACATATTCTCATTCGTCTTTTACGGCCAACACTTTCCGATTTTGTGGGCTTTCCAGGTGAAATTTCTTTGAAACCTAAAGATCAATGAAAATGACGATCATTACCTATGACTTAGATTTAGGCTTCATCTTGGATTCCAAGTTCATCTTCTAATTTCTTTTATTTATTAGGGGTTTATCTTTATTCTTATTTTAGGTAGTGGCATATAAGACACTCTCTCAATCCTCATAGGGGACTTTGTTGGGAGAGGCGATAGGGGTTTAACTCTTCCATATACAATGTTTTAGGTTGATTTTAGAGAATATTGGAGAGCAATATTTATAAAGGATTTATGGAGAGCCATATGCCAGTAAAGGAGATGATGATGTTGACCGAGCTTTACTTCCAGAGCAAGCTCCTTTTTTACAAAGATCTGGTAATTTGGTTGAATTATTCTTATGAATGAAAAATACAAAAAATGGATAATAAACATCATCATTTCTATATCAAATGCATGTCTGTGTTGTCATACCATTCGATCTTTCCTTCAATCTATTCATTTGGGCACTTTATATGAGAGTAATATTTGTAATGTTGACCGAATGTGTTTGAAATGAAATTGGCATTCATTGAATGCTCATTACAAGCGAGTCGGTAATGACGATGAATATTACGCGTCAAACCAAACTATAAATTGGTAGTAAACAATGGTAAGAACCATTCCATTATATGGTTAACTATAGATTGGTAGTAAACAGTGGTAAGAATCATTTCATTATATGGTTAAAATTGTAGTATGTTACTATAACTCAATGATAAAATTCCCCTTAATGTTATAAGAATCGTCACCTCAAGTCTTATAAATAATTATTAAAAATCAAATTGAAACTCAAATAATGACTTTTTCCATATCACTGCAAATAAAACATGAGCAAATAAATTGAAAAAATATAACAGCTAAAAATCTAACAAGTAAAATAATATATATATATATATATCCGCGCATTGCGCGGGATCCGACTAGTGTCTTTTAAATAAGGATAATGCTTGATATCCTCCAAAAATACCCTCAAAAAATCCTCATGTAATGTGAAGTGTTGGAAGTGAAGTAAACCCTACATATATATTTTTAATCAATGATTATTTTAATTCCACATAGATTTAAGAGACTTTTGAAAGTCAAATTTTGAGAACCTCTAACATTGTCCTTCAAACCAACAGACTCAGACATTACGGAAAAAAAATACTGATGAGCTCAGTAAATAAAGTTGGGCTCATTCTCAAAAGCCCAACAATGCCCCCCATATGTTACTACTGCTGTTTACCAGCCGACTACCTAACAGACGCCAGCCCAACAAAAACCCAAGCCAGCCAACGTACACTGACAAAACCCAGAACTGACTCAACCTCCTAGCCCATGCCTTTCGGGCCCATCGCGTCTATTTCCAAAAAAAGAGAGGGCATACGGCATACCATGTTCATTCATTGCTAACAAATGACATTGACACCTGTATTTCTAAAACTCTCAGTTTCTGCCTATGTGGACTCTTCCCCTTTCTTATCTATATTTCTCTCCACTCACAATTTTTTCAAAAAAACATCACCAGAGTCTATTAAAAAAAAGAGTAAAAACAAGCAAAAGAAAAACGTAAAAACAAGCAAAAGAAAAAAAATGTAAAAGCAAGCTCACGTCGTTCATGCTTCTTCCTCTTCTCCTTCCTCGAATTGTTTCGAAAAACGGAGACCCAGAATATAAAGTATTACGAAAAATAGGGATCATGGTGTAATTTCTCAATCTAAGTCGCTCCTCAGTTTCGTGTTTTGCGTGTTGCTGATTTGCAATGTTTGAGGGAAGCTCAGTGCAACGTTTGAGGGAAGCTCAGGGGAATTTGTAAGGTTTGATCTCTAATTTCTCTCATCTCTCATGGGAATTTGTAAGGTTCTAATTCTCCAACCCTTCTTTTCAATGTCTTTCCTTTGTGGTTTTGGTCATGAGATCTGAGTTGTTGGATGACGAGTGTACGACTCTGTATTGAAGAATTTTGTTGGTGATCCCTTTATTAAATTGGATTTTTTGGGCTTCCGGTAGCGTGATTTTGAATAAGCTTATGCGATTTCGTTCACTTCAATCACTTTCCGTTCTATAGCATCAATCTTTGGAGCAGTATACATATTCTCATTCGTCTTTTACGGCCAACAAACCCAGCTCCCTTGACTGGATGGAGACAATTCCTGTAGCTGGTAAAACTCTTCCTACTTTGTCTGGATCTTTTTTTGTGCTAATCATCTCAAAATTCTTTTACCAAACGAAGAGAATTTGGGGTTTAGGGATTTTTAAAAAACGATGAATTAGTGTTTACTTCTCTATTTGAGATGAATTATTTGCATATTTATTCTAAATATGCTTTTGACAAATTCCCTGCTTATAAGCTATTAAGTCCTGCCAGGTTGGGGATCTTCCATGATTAGCGCATGGAATAAAGTTTTAGCTCCAACATACCTCAAGATGACATAGTTGATCTAATATTCATATTTGCAACTTTGTTACAGTGAGGCACAAAAAGCCAGGGTAATGGATCAAATAGAGGTAAGCTATCGGTTGATGATTTTCTTTATCTAATCCTCAAGGTACTTTTAATGGAAAGTTTTTTTGGTTGTCACAATACAAGATGTTTGACCAGATGAATTAGTGCTTACTTCTCTATTTGAGATGAATTATTTGCTTAAATTCTGTGTATGACATTACTGTTTGAGGTTTGTTACAATTTAGGGTCTTTGTGCCTTCTCTCTCAATGTTCATCTATTCCTGATTTAACATTTCCTGTTTATGGGTTTTGACTCAATTTTTTTTGGCTCCTCTTTTATAATGTTCCAGAAGATTCATCAGGATATGGAGGAGCTTCCATGCACTGGAAACACTGTTTTAGTCTTCTGATACTCTATTATCCTAATTGAAATTCAGGTACAAAATCAATCTACCCAAATAGCCAATTACTGATGGCTCATTCATTACTTTCCATTTACACTATATTGTTCTCCTGCTTCATAAATTAATGGTGCAACATGAGTTTTATCTTGCTTTGTGGACTTATATTTGTGTTAACGAGTGAGCTAATACTACTCCTGTCTAGGTTTTGCAGCAGTGGAAAATGAAGGTTTGGTGATAGAGGGACTTTTACTATATGAAGTGGTATAGGCCCTGTTGTTATAAATGGGGGTATCTTCTGGATGTAATCGACTTGGTGTCCAGTAGAAGATTTATAATTGGTAAGCGCCTCTTTGGCGCCCTTTCTAATAAAGTTTACCATTCAAAAGGTGGGAAATATTTTATGTTTATTGGCTTCATTAGTGTTAGTTAAATGGTTGTTCTGAACTTCATCGTTCTGTGGTGCCCAATAATTTATAACCACTATTGACAACCAATTAATGATTGAACAGAGCCAATGCACTAGAAGATGAATTCTTTTATTATCTTAGTTTTGTATTTGGGTTTTTGTGATCTTTACACCAATCTAGAGTTTAACTCATTTTTTACTTGCAGAGACCAAAAAGGGTTAAGATTGATGCAAATGAAATTAATGGGGCAAGATTTACGGTGAATTTTTCGGGCCTTCATGCACGTGTCTTTCATCATGAATTTGACCATTTACAGGTACTTTCTCCAACATAAATGTGGTCTTTTTTTTTGCTGCTTTGACGACAGGGGATCTAACTATTAGTATGTTTATGGATGGATTTTATATAGCTTGAAAGTTGGGTTCCTGGGAGCAAAGTTGGTTTCTTTTTGAAAGAAAAATAACCCCTGTATTATGCCTTGCATTATTGGAGTGCCTAGAATAGGAAATTTACAAGGAATATGTTATATTAAGATCTTATGAATTTGAATTTTGGTATGGTTTTGTAAAATAAGGGTGCAAGATCAATAATTTTCACTGGTGTGTGGACGTTTCCTACAACTTCATATGTTTGATTTTCCAACCTACTTTCAGATGCATATCCTCTAGAAATAAGCCAACAATGGCGGGTCACTTCTTTTTCTCTGTGCAATCCTACGTAGTCCCTTGAACATTAACAGCTTGACCCTTTCTGCACTATTGGTTATGCATAAGTCTATCCCTATCAGAAAAATATTTTGGTTCTTGCTTATCCAATAGAGCAATGTATAGTTGTCTTTTGTCTAATGCTGAAAAATGTTTAAAATAGGTAGGTTGCATTTTATAGGTTACATTTACGATGTATTCACAAGTCGAGGTTTCCTCTTATCTGTATCTATAACAATAAATGTCGAGGAGCACCCACCCTAAGAGGTTTGTATCCCATTTTTGTTGAACTACCAAAAGAAAATTTATAATTGTGAATGTTAAGATGGAAAAAAAACTGGTAAACTAAGAGATTTTCTATAACATGGGCTTATAATTGTAAAGCAATTTGAGCTTGCCATGTTTGTTTATGTTTAAAGTCTATTGCTTTTGATTTTTTTTTTCAATTTATTCTTAATTTCTGTGTCCTCAACACCATTTAAACCCAAGAGCTATTTATATTTTGCAATCCTTTCATTACAGGCATTGGATTGTTCAAGATAGGCCTGAAGTTGTTGCTTAATTTCTGACCTTAGGATGCAGGATGTCTCTCTTTTAACGTTTTGCTGAAGTTATGGGTTGAATTTAGTTCTCATTATCTCAGGTGGGACAGAGGTGCATGAGGTGTGGCAATCTTTTGGTTTTGGCTCTATTCTTGAGAAAATAGCTACAATGAAAGCAAGTTTGTGGGATTTTACATTCTATATGCTACATTGTTACCATTTTTATTCACTCCATTGTTTGCCATTTGCAATTTCTTAAATGTTTTGATACGAATGGTTGGTCACATGCACTTTCCTCTCGGTGGAATATTTATAATATTGGTGAGTATGGTAGGCGAATGGTAATCCTTTTTCTTGAATTGTTTTATGTAGCGTTGTTTTTAATGTTTGGAATCAAATTATACATGTTTTTGGATTAGAAAAAATAAGCTTACTGGCATTGAATCAGGTGTTAGAACTGAGAAGTCCAACTTCAGAGATGCTAGGATGTATCAAAAATTATGTTTTGCTTTTGTTTATTTAATACGATACATTTCCAAGCTTTTTACAGTTTCATTTGAGACTAAAATTCTCGATTTTGTGGGCTTTCCAGGTGAAATTTCTTTGAAACCTAAAGATCAATGAAAATGACGATCATTACCTATGACTTAGATTTAGGCTTCATCTTGGATTCCAAGTTCATCTTCTAATTTCTTTTATTTATTAGGGGTTTATCTTTATTCTTATTTTAGGTAGTGGCATATAAGACACTCTCTCAATCCTCATAGGGGACTTTGTTGGGAGAGGCGATAGGGGTTTAACTCTTCCATATACAATGTTTTAGGTTGATTTTAGAGAATATTGGAGAGCAATATTTATAAAGGATTTATGGAGAGCCATATGCCAGTAAAGGAGATGATGATGTTGACCGAGCTTTACTTCCAGAGCAAGCTCCTTTTTTACAAAGATCTGGTAATTTGGTTGAATTATTCTTATGAATGAAAAATACAAAAAATGGATAATAAACATCATCATTTCTATATCAAATGCATGTCTGTGTTGTCATACCATTCGATCTTTCCTTCAATCTATTCATTTGGGCACTTTATATGAGAGTAATATTTGTAATGTTGACCGAATGTGTTTGAAATGAAATTGGCATTCATTGAATGCTCATTACAAGCGAGTCGGTAATGACGATGAATATTACGCGTCAAACCAAACTATAAATTGGTAGTAAACAATGGTAAGAACCATTCCATTATATGGTTAACTATAGATTGGTAGTAAACAGTGGTAAGAATCATTTCATTATATGGTTAAAATTGTAGTATGTTACTATAACTCAATGATAAAATTCCCCTTAATGTTATAAGAATCGTCACCTCAAGTCTTATAAATAATTATTAAAAATCAAATTGAAACTCAAATAATGACTTTTTCCATATCACTGCAAATAAAACATGAGCAAATAAATTGAAAAAATATAACAGCTAAAAATCTAACAAGTAAAATAATATATATATATATATATCCGCGCATTGCGCGGGATCCGACTAGTGTCTTTTAAATAAGGATAATGCTTGATATCCTCCAAAAATACCCTCAAAAAATCCTCATGTAATGTGAAGTGTTGGAAGTGAAGTAAACCCTACATATATATTTTTAATCAATGATTATTTTAATTCCACATAGATTTAAGAGACTTTTGAAAGTCAAATTTGAGAACCTCTAACATTGTCCTTCAAACCAACAGACTCAGACATTACGGAAAAAAAATACTGATGAGCTCAGTAAATAAAGTTGGGCTCATTCTCAAAAGCCCAACAATGCCCCCCATATGTTACTACTGCTGTTTACCAGCCGACTACCTAACAGACGCCAGCCCAACAAAAACCCAAGCCAGCCAACGTACACTGACAAAACCCAGAACTGACTCAACCTCCTAGCCCATGCCTTTCGGGCCCATCGCGTCTATTTCCAAAAAAAGAGAGGGCATACGGCATACCATGTTCATTCATTGCTAACAAATGACATTGACACCTGTATTTCTAAAACTCTCAGTTTCTGCCTATGTGGACTCTTCCCCTTTCTTATCTATATTTCTCTCCACTCACAATTTTTTCAAAAAAACATCACCAGAGTCTATTAAAAAAAAGAGTAAAAACAAGCAAAAGAAAAACGTAAAAACAAGCAAAAGAAAAAAAATGTAAAAGCAAGCTCACGTCGTTCATGCTTCTTCCTCTTCTCCTTCCTCGAATTGTTTCGAAAAACGGAGACCCAGAATATAAAGTATTACGAAAAATAGGGATCATGGTGTAATTTCTCAATCTAAGTCGCTCCTCAGTTTCGTGTTTTGCGTGTTGCTGATTTGCAATGTTTGAGGGAAGCTCAGTGCAACGTTTGAGGGAAGCTCAGGGGAATTTGTAAGGTTTGATCTCTAATTTCTCTCATCTCTCATGGGAATTTGTAAGGTTCTAATTCTCCAACCCTTCTTTCAATGTCTTTCCTTTGTGGTTTTGGTCATGAGATCTGAGTTGTTGGATGACGAGTGTACGACTCTGTATTGAAGAATTTTGTTGGTGATCCCTTTATTAAATTGGATTTTTTGGGCTTCCGGTAGCGTGATTTTGAATAAGCTTATGCGATTTCGTTCACTTCAATCACTTTCCGTTCTATAGCATCAATCTTTGGAGCAGTATACATATTCTCATTCGTCTTTTACGGCCAACAAACCCAGCTCCCTTGACTGGATGGAGACAATTCCTGTAGCTGGTAAAACTCTTCCTACTTTGTCTGGATCTTTTTTTGTGCTAATCATCTCAAAATTCTTTTACCAAACGAAGAGAATTTGGGGTTTAGGGATTTTTAAAAAACGATGAATTAGTGTTTACTTCTCTATTTGAGATGAATTATTTGCATATTTATTCTAATATGCTTTTGACAAATTCCCTGCTTATAAGCTATTAAGTCCTGCCAGGTTGGGGATCTTCCATGATTAGCGCATGGAATAAAGTTTTAGCTCCAACATACCTCAAGATGACATAGTTGATCTAATATTCATATTTGCAACTTTGTTACAGTGAGGCACAAAAAGCCAGGGTAATGGATCAAATAGAGGTAAGCTATCGGTTGATGATTTTCTTTATCTAATCCTCAAGGTACTTTTAATGGAAAGTTTTTTTGGTTGTCACAATACAAGATGTTTGACCAGATGAATTAGTGCTTACTTCTCTATTTGAGATGAATTATTTGCTTAAATTCTGTGTATGACATTACTGTTTGAGGTTTGTTACAATTTAGGGTCTTTGTGCCTTCTCTCTCAATGTTCATCTATTCCTGATTTAACATTTCCTGTTTATTGGGTTTTGACTCAATTTTTTTTGGCTCCTCTTTTATAATGTTCCAGAAGATTCATCAGGATATGGAGGAGCTTCCATGCACTGGAAACACTGTTTTAGTCTTCTGATACTCTATTATCCTAATTGAAATTCAGGTACAAAATCAATCTACCCAAATAGCCAATTACTGATGGCTCATTCATTACTTTCCATTTACACTATATTGTTCTCCTGCTTCATAAATTAATGGTGCAACATGAGTTTTATCTTGCTTTGTGGACTTATATTTGTGTTAACGAGTGAGCTAATACTACTCCTGTCTAGGTTTTGCAGCAGTGGAAAATGAAGGTTTGGTGATAGAGGGACTTTTACTATATGAAGTGGTATAGGCCCTGTTGTTATAAATGGGGGTATCTTCTGGATGTAATCGACTTGGTGTCCAGTAGAAGATTTATAATTGGTAAGCGCCTCTTTGGCGCCCTTTCTAATAAAGTTTACCATTCAAAAGGTGGAAATATTTTATGTTTATTGGCTTCATTAGTGTTAGTTAAATGGTTGTTCTGAACTTCATCGTTCTGTGGTGCCCAATAATTTATAACCACTATTGACAACCAATTAATGATTGAACAGAGCCAATGCACTAGAAGATGAATTCTTTTATTATCTTAGTTTTGTATTTGGGTTTTGTGATCTTTACACCAATCTAGAGTTTAACTTCATTTTTTACTTGCAGAGACCAAAAAGGGTTAAGATTGATGCAAATGAAATTAATGGGGCAAGATTTACGGTGAATTTTTCGGGCCTTCATGCACGTGTCTTTCATCATGAATTTGACCATTTACAGGTACTTTCTCCAACATAAATGTGGTCTTTTTTTTTGCTGCTTTGACGACA
Source organism: Tripterygium wilfordii (assembly GCF_013401445.1). Classification (NCBI taxonomy): domain Eukaryota; kingdom Viridiplantae; phylum Streptophyta; class Magnoliopsida; order Celastrales; family Celastraceae; genus Tripterygium; species Tripterygium wilfordii. The sequence continues at coordinate 2,547,175 of NC_052238.1, read as the reverse complement.
GGGGATCTAACTATTAGTATGTTTATGGATGGATTTTATATAGCTTGAAAGTTGGGTTCCTGGGAGCAAAGTTGGTTTCTTTTTGAAAGAAAAATAACCCCTGTATTATGCCTTGCATTATTGGAGTGCCTAGAATAGGAAATTTACAAGGAATATGTTATATTAAGATCTTATGAATTTGAATTTTGGTATGGTTTTGTAAAATAAGGGTGCAAGATCAATAATTTTCACTGGTGTGTGGACGTTTCCTACAACTTCATATGTTTGATTTTCCAACCTACTTTCAGATGCATATCCTCTAGAAATAAGCCAACAATGGCGGGTCACTTCTTTTTCTCTGTGCAATCCTACGTAGTCCCTTGAACATTAACAGCTTGACCCTTTCTGCACTATTGGTTATGCATAAGTCTATCCCTATCAGAAAAATATTTTGGTTCTTGCTTATCCAATAGAGCAATGTATAGTTGTCTTTTGTCTAATGCTGAAAAATGTTTAAAATAGGTAGGTTGCATTTTATAGGTTACATTTACGATGTATTCACAAGTCGAGGTTTCCTCTTATCTGTATCTATAACAATAAATGTCGAGGAGCACCCACCCTAAGAGGTTTGTATCCCATTTTTGTTGAACTACCAAAAGAAAATTTATAATTGTGAATGTTAAGATGGAAAAAAACTGGTAAACTAAGAGATTTTCTATAACATGGGCTTATAATTGTAAAGCAATTTGAGCTTGCCATGTTTGTTTATGTTTAAAGTCTATTGCTTTTGATTTTTTTTTTCAATTTATTCTTAATTTCTGTGTCTCAACACATTTACAACCAAAGAGCTATTTATATATTATTTATCATCCTTCATTACAGGCATTGGATGTTCAAGATAGGCCTGAAGTTGTTGCTTAATTCTGACCTTAGGAATGCAGGATGTCTCTCTTTTAAACGTTTTGCTGAAAGTTAGGGTTGAATTTAGTTCTCATTATCTCAGGGGGACAGAGGTGCATGAGGTGGGCAATCTTATGGTTGTTGGCTCTATTCTTGAGAAAATAGCTACAATGAAGCAAGTTTGTGGGATTTACAGTTATATGCTACATTGTTACCATTTTATTCACGCCATTGTTTAGCCATTTGCATTTAATTTCCTTAAATGTTTTGATACGAATGGTTGGGGTCACATGCACTTCCTCTCGGTGGAAATTTATAATATTGGTGAGTATGGTAGGCGAATGGTAATCCTTTTTCTTGAATTGTTTTATGTAGCGTTGTTTTAATGTTTGGAATCAAAATTATACATGTTTTGGATTAGAAAAAATAAGCTTATGGCATTGAATCAGGTGTTAGAACTGAGAAGCCAACTTCGAGATGTAGGATGTATCAAAAATTATGTAGTTTAGCTTTTGTTTATTAATACGATACATTATCCAAGCTTTTAAAGTTTCATTGAGACTAAAATTCTCGATTTTGTGTGGCTTTCAGGTGAAATTTTCTTTGAAACCTAAAGATCAATGAAAATGAGGACGATCATTACCTATGATTAGATAGGCTTCATCTTGGATTCCAAGTTCATCTTCTAATTTCTTTTATTTATTAGAGGGTTGTATCTTTTATATCTTATTTTAGTGTATAGTGGCATATAAGACACTCTCTCAATCCTCATAGGGGACTTTGTTGGGGAGAGGCGATAGGGGTTTAACTCTATCCATATACGTGTTTTAGTTGATTTTAGAGAATATGAGAGCATATTTATAAAGGATTTATGGGAGCCATTATGCCAGTAAAGGAGATGATGATGTTGACCGAGCTTTACTTCCAGAGCAAGCTCCTTTTTACAAGATGATCTGGTAATTTTGGTTTGAATTATCTATGAATGAAAAATACAAAAAATGGATAATAAACATCAATCATTTCTATATCAAATGCCTGTCATGGTGTTGGTCATAACCATTCGATCTTTCCTTCAAATCTATTCATTTGGGCACTTTATATGAGAGTAATATTTGTAATGTTGACGAACCGAATGTGATTTGAAACAAATGGCATTATCATTGAATGCTCATTACAAGCGACGTCGGTATGACGATGAATATACGCGTCAAAACCAAACTATAAATGGTAGTAAACAATGGTAAGAAACCATTCCATTATATGGTTAACATAACTTAGATTGGTGAGTAAAACAGTGGTAAGAATCAATATTGTTTCAATAGTGGTTAAAAATTGTAGTATGTTACTAAAACCTCAATGATAAAAATTCCCCTTAATGTTATAAGACAATCGTCACCTCAAGTCCTTATAAATAATTATTAAAAATCAAATTGAAAATCAAATAAGACTTTTCCATATCACTGCAAATAAAAACATAGGCAAATGACAATAGTGAAAAATATAACAGTCAAAAAAATCTCTAAACAAGTAAATAATATTAATAATATATATATATAACCCGCGCATTGCGCGTGAGGTCCACTAGTAGTGCTTTTAAATAAGGATATATGCTTGATCCATCCTCACAAAAATGCAGCCTCAAAAAATCCTCATGTAATGTGAAGTGTTGGAAGTGAAGTAAACTACACCTCCTACATATATATTTTTAATCAATGATTATTTTATATTCCACATGACAGATGATTTAAGAGACTTCCCGTGAAGTCAAATTTTGAGAACCTCTAACATTGTCCTTTCAAACACAACGAACTACAGACATTCGGAAAAAAAAAATACTGATGAGCCACAGTAAATAAAGTTGGGGGCTCATTCTCAAAAGCCCAACAATGCCCCCCATATGTTAATACTGCTGTTTAACCAGCAATACTACGCAAGAGAGAAACAACAATGCCAAGCACCACAGTCCGCAAATAGACGCTGACAAACCAGAATGACTCAACCTCCTAGCCCATGCCTTTCGGGCCCATCGCGTCTATTTCAAAAAAAGAGAGGGCATACGGCATACCATGTTCATTCATGCTAACAATGACATTGACACCTGTATTTCTAAAACTCTCAGTTTCTGCCTATGTGGACTCTTCCCCTTTTTATCTATATTTCTCTCCACTCACAATTTTTTCAAAAAACATCACCAGAGTCTATTAAAAAAAAAGAGTAAAAACAAGCAAAAGAAAAACGTAAAAACAAGCAAAAGAAAAAAAATGTAAAAGCAAGCTCACGTCGTTCATGCTTCTTCCTTCTCCTTCCTCGAATTGTTTCGAAAAATGGAGACCCAGAATCAAAAGTACTACGAAAAGTAGGGATCATGGGTAATTTATCAATCTAAGTCGCTCCTCAGTTTCGTGTTTTGCGTGTTGCTGATTTGCAATGTTTGAGGGAAGCTCAGTGCAACGTTTGAGGGAAGCTCAGGGGAATTTGTAAGGTTTTGATCTCTAATTTCTCTCATCTCTCATGGGAATTTGTAAGGTTCTAATCTCCAACCTTCTTTTCAATGTCTTTCCTTTGTGGTTTTGGTCATGAGATCTGAGTTGTTGGATGACGAGTGTACGACTCTGTATTGAAGAATTTTGTTGGTGATCCCTTTATTAAATTGGATTTTTTGGGCTTCCGGTAGCGTGATTTTGAATAAGCTTATGCGATTTCGTTCATTCAATCACTTTCCGTTCTATAGCATCAATCTTTGGAGCAGTATACATATTCTCATTCGTCTTTTACGGCCAACAAACCCAGCTCCCTTGACTGGATGGAGACAATTCCTGTAGCTGGTAAAACTCTTCCTACTTTGTCTGGATCTTTTTTGTGCTAATCATCTCAAATTCTTTTACCAAACGAAGAGAATTTGGGGTTTAGGGATTTTTAAAAAACGATGAATTAGTGTTTACTTCTCTATTTGAGATGAATTATTTGCATATTTATTCTAAATATGCTTTTGACAAATTCCCTGCTTATAAGCTATTAAGTCCTGCCAGGTTGGGGATCTTCCATGATTAGCGCATGGAATAAAGTTTTAGCTCCAACATACCTCAAGATGACATAGTTGATCTAATATTCATATTTGCAACTTTGTTACAGTGAGGCACAAAAGCCAGGGTAATGGATCAATAGAGGTAAGCTATCGGTTGATGATTTTCTTTATCTAATCCTCAAGGTACTTTTAATGGAAAGTTTTTTGGTTGTCACAATACAAGATGTTTGACCAGATGAATTAGTGCTTACTTCTCTATTTGAGATGAATTATTTGCTTAAATTCTGTGTATGACATTACTGTTTGAGGTTTGTTACAATTTAGGGTCTTTGTGCCTTCTCTCTCAATGTTCATCTATTCCTGATTTAACATTTCCTGTTTATGGGTTTTGACTCAATTTTTTTTGGCTCCTCTTTTATAATGTTCCAGAAGATTCATCAGGATATGGAGGAGCTTCCATGCACTGGAAACACTGTTTTAGTCTTCTGATACTCTATTATCCTAATTGAAATTCAGGTACAAAATCAATCTACCCAAATAGCCAATTACTGATGGCTCATTCATTACTTTCCATTTACACTATATTGTTCTCCTGCTTCATAAATTAATGGTGCAACATGAGTTTTATCTTGCTTTGTGGACTTATATTTGTGTTAACGAGTGAGCTAATACTACTCCTGTCTAGGTTTTGCAGCAGTGGAAAATGAAGGTTTGGTGATAGAGGGACTTTTACTATATGAAGTGGTATAGGCCCTGTTGTTATAAATGGGGGTATCTTCTGGATGTAATCGACTTGGTGTCCAGTAGAGATTTATAATTGGTAAGCGCCTCTTTGGCGCCCTTTCTAATAAAGTTTTACCATTCAAAAGGTGGGAAATATTTTATGTTTATTGGCTTCATTAGTGTTAGTTAAATGGTTGTTCTGAACTTCATCGTTCTGTGGTGCCCAATAATTTATAACCACTATTGACAACCAATTAATGATTGAACAGAGCCAATGCACTAGAAGATGAATTCTTTTATTATCTTAGTTTTGTATTTGGGTTTTTGTGATCTTTACACCATCTAGAGTTTAACTCATTTTTTACTTGCAGAGACCAAAAAGGGTTAAGATTGATGCAAATGAAATTAATGGGCAAGATTTACGGTGAATTTTTCGGGCCTTCATGCACGTGTCTTTCATCATGAATTTGACCATTTACAGGTACTTTCTCCACATAAATGTGGTCTTTTTTTTTGCTGCTTTGACGACAGGGGATCTAACTATTAGTATGTTTATGGATGGATTTTATATAGCTTGAAAGTTGGGTTCCTGGGAGCAAAGTTGGTTTTTTTTGAAAGAAAAATAACCCTGTATTATGCCTTGCATTATTGGAGTGCCTAGAATAGGAAATTTACAAGGAATATGTATATTAAGATCTTATGAATTTGAATTTTGGTATGGTTTTGTAAAATAAGGGTGCAAGATCAATAATTTTCACTGGTGTGTGGACGTTCCTACAACTTCATATGTTTGATTTTCCAACCTACTTTCAGATGCATATCCTCTAGAAATAAGCCAACAATGGGGGTCACTTCTTTTTCTCTGTGCAATCCTACGTAGTCCCTTGAACATTAACAGCTTGACCCTTTCTGCACTATTGGTTATGCATAAGTCTATCCCTATCAGAAAAATATTTTGGTTCTTGCTTATCCAATAGAGCAATGTATAGTTGTCTTTTGTCTAATGCTGAAAAATGTTTAAAATAGGTAGGTTGCATTTATAGGTTACATTTACGATGTATTCACAAGTCGAGGTTTCCTCTTATCTGTATCTATAACAATAAATGTCGAGGAGCACCCACCCTAAGAGGTTTGTATCCCATTTTTGTTGAACTACCAAAAGAAAATTTATAATTGTGAATGTTAAGATGGAAAAAAAACTGGTAAACTAAGAGATTTTCTATAACATGGGCTTATAATTGTAAAGCAATTTGAGCTTGCCATGTTTGTTTATGTTTAAAGTCTATTGCTTTTGATTTTTTTTTTTCAATTTATTCTTAATTTCTGTGTCCTCAACACCATTTAAACCCAAGAGCTATTTATATTTTGCAATCCTTTCATTACAGGCATTGGATTGTTCAAGATAGGCCTGAAGTTGTTGCTTAATTTCTGACCTTAGGATGCAGGATGTCTCTCTTTTAACGTTTTGCTGAAGTTATGGGTTGAATTTAGTTCTCATTATCTCAGGTGGGACAGAGGTGCATGAGGTGTGGCAATCTTTTGGTTTTGGCTCTATTCTTGAGAAAATAGCTACAATGAAAGCAAGTTTGTGGGATTTTACATTCTATATGCTACATTGTTACCATTTTTATTCACTCCATTGTTTGCCATTTGCAATTTCTTAAATGTTTTTGATACGAATGGTTGGTCACATGCACTTTCCTCTCGGTGGAATATTTATAATATTGGTGAGTATGGTAGGCGAATGGTAATCCTTTTTCTTGAATTGTTTTATGTAGCGTTGTTTTTAATGTTTGGAATCAAATTATACATGTTTTTGGATTAGAAAAAATAAGCTTAACTGGCATTGAATCAGGTGTT